>NC_082644.1:58217960-58522860 GCF_028023285.1 Balaenoptera ricei | reverse complement strand
AATACTTGGTGCTAAATTTCACAACTGGTCAATCATCAGATAAGCTTTTTCAATTGTTCACAAATTTCTCAACAGGATCCTAAGTAATAGACTGACAGCTCATTAGCCCTCACTGAGGATGGGGAAGTGTCTTTGCCTCAAGCCACCCTATTGACTTATTTTTTAAAATTTCTCTAAACAAAGAGCCAGACTTGAGAACGTGGATTCTAAGAACCAGGTTTGATAGCTCTGGGCATGAAGCTGGCTGGTCCATTCTTTACCTTACAGAATCCACATCATCTTTATTCTGCAGTAATTGATGACCAGGTTAAATAAAGATGAAGGCAAACATGACTCTTCAGGGATCAAAGGAAAATTTGTTAGATGACTATCATTCAAAAATGTTATAAATCAGATGAGGGTATGAGAAAGGAACATATCCACAAAAATGGAACCCCAGAATTGAGTTCAATCTACCCTCTACACTAACTGAGCAGTATTTCCATTGGGAATTGACTCAGTACTTGTTTGTATTTCTCCCCTTTTAATTTAATCACCATATTGCTTGCTTTCAGTAACACACATAAGCCTGGAACATGCTCTTCCCTTTTTTTCAGTACCGATTAATCTTTCTTTCCAAGAAGTGACCCATTCGAATATTTTTTTCAGACACTAATGTTCTTCTTAATAGTCAGGCATGATTTCTGTGAGACAAAGCGTCAAGTCCTTTTACCTACAATAATGAATTATTTTAAAATGAACCATCATTTTTCCAGAAATCTATCAGAAGAGATATATTTTACTTGTACCAAGTACCCATAGAACCTGTGCTAGTATTACTTAAGGTACAGTTGATTCATACTAAATGAACATTAGTATTTGCCATTTCTTTCAAAATGTTTTTTAAAAATTGCCTGCTGTTTGAATTTCTTAATTTCCCTCAGTCATCCAATGCAATAGGCCTTCCAGAGCTAGCCACTCTAAATATAAATTACATAATTTATATTAGCTGACCATTTAATTATAAATATGGTGTGGGAGCTAACTATGATATGTTTCCTGATTCCTTTTAGACTTTACTTTTCTGTGCCTGAAGTTCCATTGCCATCAATCACAGTTTTTCCGCAGACTGAAGACTATTCTAGAAATTCTACTCGGGGTCTCAGGTTGCTTGTCTCTGAACATAGGGTACAATTCAGATAATTTCTTTTGAATTAAAATTTGTAGAAGACTCACTTTGTGGGCCAAGCATCATATTAGATACTAGAATATGATAGAAAATGATGAAAACTTACTTCCTGCCCTCAAGTAGTCTAGTGGTATCACACATTTTATAACTTTATTAAATTAGCTGTAGGGATGTCAGTTATGCATATTTATCCTTTCCTTAGTCCTAAACCCCTCTTCTTCTGATACTAATTTTGGTGTTTATAAATGTCATTTTAAAATTACTCATGGAGCATTTCCTTTTGCTGTTCTGTCATTCCTGTTGAGAAAATGTGCAAATATCTTGAAGGGTAAATCTAGCAAAGTAAAGCCTTCTGTGACGAGTACTATGGTACAGAAGTCTATCTTCAACCCCTGCCTTTTACAGTTAAGGGCAGATGACATTCTCCTTTCACCACTGTGTCCTTACATCAGTTCTAAAGCTGTGTCTGTGGTACATTATAGTTTACTCTTAAAAACATAAACATTTTGGTGTGGGTCTTCAGTCATACAAGCATACAGTGACCTCCCAATTTGGATGAAGCCAAATGGAGGTATAGGTGTGGAGGGGGTCTCCAGACACAGCAGGGAGCCGCTGTGTGGAGAGAGCACCACAAATTGCTGGTGTCCTTAGTACCAAATGCCACAGCGGAAGGCAGGCCTGAGCTTTCATGAGCCCAAGCCTGCCTAAATCCGCCTTCTGGGACCACCTCAAGTCTTCGTGCAAGCCAGAGGGTCCAATCTCATCCTTCATTCTTTCTGATTTACAATTCATTCTCGGCATGATCTGAACTCTGAGTTCAACTTGACCTGGCTTCCTAGGCACTAGGATGTCTTCAGGGCTGGGTGGAGCTCCCAGTGTGCCTGTGAGACAACAGTAACAGCTATGTTTTCCTGTCCCTCTTACAGACTCTCAGGAAGGAGCTAAAAGAAGTCCAGTACTCTCTAAGGGGAAACAGAGAAACTCAGTTCTTCTGTAAAAACCCCGGACCTAAATCAACAAAAGGTGAGAGGCAGCATTGGGGTAGGAGATAGGCATTAGAGTTAAAACTGGGAGACAGAAAGGGGAATTTGGGCTGATGGCTTTGTGGAAGAAATCTGTCTAGGGTACATGCTATTGCCTCAAAACTCTCTCTCTTTTCAAAATAGAGAATAGCCACAGGACCATGGGTGTTTAGATTATTTAAAAAGAACTCAAAAGAAGGCAAAATCTTTCTCTTCTTTTCCAAAGGACAAGGAAGACAGCAAATTAGGGTACGTGGTTTCCCCTTAAACCCTTTATCCTGATTTAGTTTAGTAAATTATTTAAAACATAGCTCTCTCTCCCTCTCCACTCCCCTCCTTTCCACTTTCTATGGAAAGAAAACATTAGGAAGGCCTCCTTCCCCAAAGCTACTTCACTTATTGAACTCATGGATACACTCATTCATACAGCATATATTTGAGTGCCAACTCTGTGTTAGGTCCTGAGGATAAAACAGTGAGGGTATCCTTGTCCAGGCCTGATGAAGTTTGCAATCTAGAGGGAGAGTATAGTTTATTCAAAATGAGTTACACAAGGAAAACCTAGGCACACAACATTCCTAGTAACCCTAGTGATCAGGGACTTTCAGGTAGATCCAAATCCCAAAGGCACGGTGGACTGTCACACTGTGTTTCTGCTAATTTTATTCAATAAACATTTGCAAATAAATATTGCACAAGGTAGTGCAATAGATGTCATGCAAATTTTTTCTTTTATTTTTGATTAGGTAATAAGTAGGTATAGCAACAAAATTGAGATTATACAAAAAATTGTATGGTAAAAAGTAAATCTTCCTCTGAACTCCCAGGCTTCCTGCCTGCCGTGGAGGCCATCAGTGTTGTCAACTTATTTATATTCAATCGTTTAAAATTGTTACCGCTTATGGGCTGAATTGTGTCTTCCCCCTAATTTACATGTTGAAGTCATAACCCCCAGTACCTCAGAATGTGACTGTATTTGAAGATAGGGCCTTTAGAGAGGTAATTAAATTTAAATGAGGCCTTTAGGGTGGGGCTTCATCCAATAAGGCTGATGTCCTCATAAGAAAAAGAGATTGAAACAAAGACACACACAGAGGAAAGACCATGTAAAGACATAAGGAGAAGACGGCTGTCTACGTTCCCAGAAGAGAGCCCTCAGAAGGAAACAACCTTACCAACACCTTGACTTTGGACTTCCAGCCTCTAGAACTGTGAAAAAATAAATTTCTATTGTTTAAGCCACCAAGTCTGTAGTACTTTGTTATGGCAGCCGTAGCAAACTAATACTCACTCAAAGAGAAAAAGTATGTAGACAATAGAAAAGGACAAATACCAAATGGTGTACCATATTATAAAATCTCCCCATTTCCACTCTTCGGCACTGATCTCAGCGTTACATTTTAGGGTCGGATTATTCTGTCAGCAGTTTCAGTGATTTTATTGCTCTCTGTCCAAAACACTCCCACACCGTAAAGAAGCATTTTACTTTTTGCAACTGGGGATGTATCTATTACTATGCACAAGTCATGGACAATACCTAAATTTGACAAATAAGCTACTTACCAAGATCGCATAGAGGGCTCCTACAGATCTGAGAAGTAGGCCAAGGCAGCCAAGGTGACTTCACTATGTGCCCCACCATCCACCATCCATCCATCCCCCACTGCCTACAGCCTCTATTTATAGCTAGTCCAGGATGCCTTCACTGATGCTAAACATCTGTCATGCTCCTTCTTCCTAATCCTTAAAATTTACCTGGATGATTTTTCATTTTGCAGAAAGCTGCTCTCAGAAAGAGTAATGTAAGTAGAAGTAACTCCAGATTTGAAGCCAGAAAAACTTTATCTGGCTCTGCCTTACAGCTTATTAAGCCGCATGATCTCAGGTACTTAACTTCATGTCCCTAAACCTTGCCAGAAAAAATACCACCTGCCATGCTTTCCGCATCTGGCTCATTGCCTTTCTTTTCACCCCAGATCCTGTTATTACCCTGGGTAACTTCAGGATCCACATGGATGGGTCTGACCAATAACATGCCATCGGTGTTACATGATGTCCTATTCAGTACCCTGGCTGAAATCTGATGATTCCACTCCACCTGGCCTCTCCATCCCCTTTACATTCTGACCCCTGTTATTCCCAGGAATTGCTCCACCTCTAAACTGTAAATTTCACATTCCGCTCTCTCAGGACAACTTTCTGTTGTTTCTGTTCTCTCAATTGTTTCCACAGCAACTGTTTTCTGCTTTATCCTTATAATAGTGCTACCACAATTGCAGTTAAATAACTACTTGTATGAACATTTGTTTAACATTTGTCTCCACTTTAGATTTTAAAGTCCATGAAAGTAGGGGCTCTGCCTTTCTTAGTCACCATCTCAGGCCCTAAAATAGTTCCTTCTGTGTAATAGATGCTCAAAATATTTGTGAATGAATGAATGAATGAATATAAATCCTCTGGTCTTCACTTCCTTCCCTATCCAGCTCAGATCCATGGCCCACCACTTCAAATTTTTGCAATATTCCCAACTTCCTTGTCCCTTTTTCTTTCTCCTGCATGATCTAGTAAAATTCCAACCCTGGAAACACCCAGCTTTCCCTCTTTCCTGGGCCACTTCTGGGCTATGGAATGCTGGCAGAGACAATCACAAAATGGCGAAAATTGATTCTATATAAATTATCTCCCATCTTAACTGAACCCTCAATTCTGCCCAGCAGTCTTTTGTTTGACGCTAGTCAACTCTCTCTTCATTTTCCAGGTAGATTATTTAAAAATCTTCTCTGATAATCTCAAACCTTTGACTGCTCTGCCTCTTTCAACATTTTCAGCAAATGAACTCACCCCTTCTTCCACAGAGAAGGATAGAAGCCATCAGATGGGAGCATTTCCTTTGACCTGATCATCAAACCACAACAATTCATTCTTCCTTTCCACTCTGCTCTTGAAATCCACCCTTTCCAACCTACTTTATTAATAGTCTCGTCCATATCATCAAACTCCCTTCACTCCACTGGCTGCCTCTTATTAGCATTTATATAGTGCGTGCTTGTCTTGAAGTTTTAAAAATATCTCTTTGATTTCATAAAGGTTTCCAGGTTCTGTTCTTCAGTATTGTCTTCTGCCTTCCCAGGCAAACTTTGGAAAGAATTGTCCAGACCCAAACTCTACTTTCTCACATCCACTGACATATCAACCCACTGAAGTCTAGCTTTTTGCTGCAGCCCTCCTTTAAATCTTTCTTCCCAGGATCACCCATGCCTCCGTGTAGCTATTAGAACTCTCGGCAACATTCAAATCACTTCTCATGAATTTGGTCCTAAATAAAATGGAGAAAGAAAGGGAGGTCAGAGTAGGCAAAAGAGCTATGAGAAACCTGAAATTTTAACCTCCAAGAGCAGATCTGCCGTCCAGTCATCCTTCTGAGAGTAGAGGATATACAGGGAGTCACCTCTCCCATAACACCAGGATGTATTTGGGGCTCCAGAAGCCAAGTCCCTTCTTTACTCTGCCATTTAGCAATTCCTCAGCATTGACTTAATTTGGATGCGTGTGTGTCTTCCCAACCGGGGGAGAAGACTCCTTGGAGGCAAGGTCTGTGTTTGCTGGAGACTGCATTGACAACAGTCTGACACAGACTTTGAGAACAGGGATTTTGCTTAATGTATTTTTGTTTCTTTCCCATTCCTGGCTCCTTGCTCTACACTTAGGTTAATGAATGTTTGCTCTTTTTTTTTTTAATGAATGTTTGCTTTAACATACCAAATCCAGTAAAAATTTTGGACAGCAACTTCTGACATGGGCCCCTGTTGTGCTTTACTTTCTAAGAGGTATCTCTTTGTCCTGGAGAACTTATCCTTAATTCTCTGTGTTTAGACCCTATTTTAAAATCAAATTTCCACTGAATCTCGGAAGACTAAGAATAAAACTTTATTTCCCAGCCTGGCCACAGTCTCAGAGTAGGTCTTTGAACTTTGTCATACCAGCCACGGTTCCCAGGCAAATCTCTTCTGAAAGATAACTATACTTTGAAAAAAGGCAACTCAGGCCAGTGGACTCTGTGTTAGTTAACTTTATGCAGCTTGTAAATTGTTTTCCTCCAGTTGGAAGATGGGGATGGTGTATCACCAACAGAAATGAATGTAGGGGGCAACTTCTGAAAACAGTTCCCCCACTGGCCACCTTGCCAGTTTCTGCTTATACAATGCAGGCAGATTGGGGGAACCATATTGTCCCTATAAGCTCATAACACATGGACAAATGATTAAAAACACATGGAAAACAGTTCCACGGCTAAGCTAAAATTCAGATGGGAATGGAAAATCAACTTGCAAAGCTTTCAACTGTCTCGGGGCCAAATGTAGGACAGAATGCGAGGAGAAGTTGCCAAAAGAGAGGGAAGTTGGGGAAAAAAGCAAGTCGTGGATAGGAAACCTAAAACAATGGCACATTGTATTGACAACGCTTCTCTAAGCCTCTCCAAGAGTAGGCACCAAAATCAACTCTGGAAATATTAAGACCTTTATTTCACGGAAGATTTTAGACAGATTTATATTTTCTACCCTCTATAAATAAAGGTTGGCTTTGCTATCTTGGCAACACCTATGCAGAAACATTATGTTAAGTATCTGTAACATAAATATTAAAATATTACACATTTTTCCCTCCAAGGTGTGGGAATTAAGTAACAAGGTGGTATAAGACAAACTGTGAAAAATCATGACAATAAAATGCTAAAGCAAAGCAGAACCTTCCAGTAAGGCTTGCTTTCTGTTGTGTACCTGACCCTGGGTCCAAGTTTACTATAAAATTGGGCACACCTTAGTCACATTTGCAAAAGTTCAAATGTGACTCTTGATTGAAATCTGAAACTCTTAGAAGGCTGTTATTCGCAGCTAGTCACCAAAATGACCTAAGGATTCTGCTGGGTGGGAAATCTGTAGGCAAGAAGGTGATTTACTGCGAGCCAGTCTCAGCTGGCTTTCTCTGTCCTTCAGCTTCTAGCCTGAATCCTCCCTGACTCCTGTACACCCCAAACCACCTTTTTCTCCATCTAGCACCATTTACATGTTCATTTGGAGGCCTGATGAATACTCAATATATGCAGCAAATGTGTTACTTCTGTATGTAAAAGGGAATTTTGAAAATATGACCACACTGCAGAGCCATTCTTAGAAAATAACTATCATGCAAGTTCTTAGCAACAAACAATCCTTTAGCAAAACAAACAATCCTTTCTGTCAGGGGAAAAACTATCCCCTAACTTGTCTCTCTTTACAATGAGATTTGTGTATCATAGATCATGCCTGAAAGCAAGGCATAATGAGGTTTTAAAAAGAAAGAAATCAGTCTTCTGGATTTTTCCAACAAATGGAAACATTTCTATATTCCACAAAATATCCTAATACATGGGAAAGTTCTTACTGGTAATATGCAACTTTAAAACCCCAACTGTCTTACTCCCCAGCTCCTCCTTCCCTGCTTACTGGTAAGGACAACACTGCTTGAAGTTGTCACCCTCTTCCAAGGACTGTGCATTACACACACACACACACTTTACAGGTCTTCACCTTTTACAAAGGTACCTTTTATTGAATGCCTACTCTGTCCTAGGCATATTCTTCATAGTTTCACATTTAATTCTCACAATTTTTTAGGAAGTTATTATTACTCCCACTTTCTAGACAAGAAACCTAAGTTTAGGATACATAGCTAGTCAGTGATGGGATTGAGATCTAAACCTACCTCATGCTTTTCTCCGTTGTCAGTTTGCCTATTGCAATATAGCTATTAAACTTGTGCATACATTATTTTAAATTCTGCTAATTTAAGTTAACATTATGGGATAGAAGTATCATTTTAATGGAGGCAATATAATATTCCATTAAGCATTCTTCTGTCATTGGACATTTAAATCATATAACTTTGCTCCAATTTTTTATTGCCCTGAAATAAAGATATCCTCATGCATATAGCTTTCATTTTCTTTTGAAAATTTTCCACTGTGTTGTAGAGATTATTTCATTGTTTCTTTCTTTATACTGCTTTATTGAAGGATAAATGATAAACAAAAACCAAAATGTACTTAAAGTGTACAGTTGGATAGATTTAGACATCTATGTGCATATATGTATACACGTGCATATCTGTGAAACTATCACAACAATCAAAATAGTGAACATATCCATCACTCCTAAAACTTTCCTTCTGTCCCTTGGCAATCCCTTCCTCTGCCATTTCCTGTCCTCCTCATTTATTCCCAGATAACACCTGACTTGCTTTTTGTCAACATAGATTAGTTTGCACATTCCAGAATTTTCTATAACTGGAGTACATATACACTATATATTCTTTTTGGTCAGGCTTCTTTCACTCAGCATAAGTATTTTAACAATCATCCACATTGTAGCAATGTCTCATTTATTTTTATTCCTGAATAGTATTTCATTGTAGGGATATGCTATAATTTATTTATCCATTCACATGACAATAGACAATTGGCTGTTGACAGTTTTGGCTGTTACAAATAAAGTTGCTATGAACATTTATGTACAAGTCTTTGAATGGAGATATGCATTTTCTTCTCTTGGATAAATACCTAGGAGTGGAATGGTTGGATCATATACAGTTTAACTTTTAAAGAAACCACCAAATTGTTCTCCAAAGTGGTGGGGCTATTTTATATTTCCACCAGCAGTGTATGAGAGCTCCAGTTCCTTCACATCCTCACCATCACTTAGTACAGTCAGCCTTTTTAATTTTAGCTATTCTAGTAGGAGTGCAATACTACCTCATTGTGGCTTTAGTTTATAATTCCTTAATGACTGAATAATAGGAGAACATATTTTCATGTATTTATTTGCCATCCATATATCTTCTTTGATGAAGTATCTGTTCAAATCTTCTGCCCATGTAAAAAATTTATTATTGATTTCTTAATAATATAATATAGTCTTTTTTTTAATAGATCTTTATTGGAGTATAATTGTTTCACAATACTGTGTTAGTTTCTGTTGTACACCAAAGTGAATCAGCCATATGCACGGCAAATGAAACCATAAACAAGACAAAAAGACAACCCTCAGAATGGGAGAAAATGTTTGCAAATGAAACGACAAAGGATTAATCTCCAAAATATACGAACAGCTCATGGAGCTCAATATAAAAAAAACCGAACAAGCCAATTAAAAAATGGGCAGAAGACCTAAATAGACACTTCACCAAAGAAGACATACAGATGGCCAGGAGGCACATGAAAAGATGCTCAACATCACTAGTTATTAGAGAAATATAATATAGTCTTATATTCTCTATATTGGAGTTTTAAAAAAATATGGTTTGGATACAAGTCCTTTATCAGATATATGCATAGTAAATATTTTCTCCTAGTCTGTAGCTTGTCATTTTCTTAAGTGTCTTGGTCAAGATATATCATCCTTTTGTATGTATTGTTGATTTTAATTGGTAAAAAATTTTTTAGAATTTTTCCATCAATATTCATGAGGGATGTTGGTCTGAAGTTTTCTTTTCTTACAATACTTTTGTATGGTTTGCTGTCAGAGTAATACTGGCCTCAGAATGAGTTAGAAAGTATTCATTTCTCTGTGATTTTCTGAGTTTTATAGATTTGGTACTGTTTCTTCCTTAAATATTTGCAGAATTCAATAGTGAAGCTATCTGAGCCTGGAAATTTCTTTGTGAGAAACTACAAATTCAACTTTTGTAAGAGTTCTAGGGTTTTTTCAAGTTACCTATTTTTTCTTGATTGAGCTTTGGTCGTTTGTCTCTTTCAAGGAATTTGACCATTTAAGCTGTCTATTGATACAAGTTGTTTATGATAGTCCCTTATTTTTCTTTTAGTAGCTATAGAGTATGTAGTGTTGTCACCTGATGTCACTTCTCATTCCTGATATTAGCAATCTGTGTCCTCTTCTCATCTTTTCCTGATCAGTCTGCTTAGAGATTTACCAATTTCATTGATATTCTCAGAGAATCAGCTTTCGGTTTCACTGATTTTCCCTACTGATTTCCTGTTTTGCTATTTCATTAGCTTCTGATCTGATATTTTTCATTTCCTTATTTATGTTTTCTTCTTTTTCTATTTTCTTAAAGTGGAAGCTGAGGGTAATACCTTTCTTCCTTTCTAATATAGGCATTTAGTGCTATAAAATTCCCTGTAAGTACTGCATGGTATCCTACAATCGTTGACGTGTTTCCATTTTTATTCAGTTCACCATAATTTTTAAGCTCCCCTTTGATTTCTTCTTTGATCCAGCATTAAAGAAGTCTATAATTTAGTTTCCAAACACTTAAGGATTTTCCAGAGATATTTCTGTTACTGAATTCTAATTTAATTCCATTGTGGCCAGTGAACATATTTTGTATATTGAGACTCATTTTATGTCCCAGAATATGGTCTGCCCTGGTAAATGTTCCATGTGCACTTGCAAACAATGTATATGCTGGCTGTCTGGGGGTAGAGTGCCCTATAAATATCTACTAGGTTAATTTGGTTAACAGTTTCCATACTTCTCTATCCTTACTGATTTTCTGCCTACTTGTTCTATCAATCATTGAGAGAGGGGTATTAACATTACCGACTATAATTAGAGATTTGTCTGTTTCCTTACACCTCTATTTTTAAATTTTGTTATTAGCTGCATGACTATTTAGGCTTATTATGTCTTGTTGATGTACTGACTCCTTTAAATTATAAAATAACCTTATTTATCCTTGGTAAATACTCTTTGCTCTAAAATTTCCTCTGATAACATAGCCACTGCAGCTTCCTTTTTGACTAGTTTTAGGACAGTGTATCGTTTTCCATTTTTCTTCTGTAGGATAAGATGGCAGTGATTACCTTTGGGAAGGAAAAATACAGATGGGGATAGAAGTGAAAGATGAACTCATACTTCATTGCTTGGAAAAAGTATTGCAGGTTACCACAAGGCCTTTAATGGAAGTGTTGGTTGATTTTTGTTCCTTTCTGTCTTAGGATAAACTAAATTTTATTGCCTAGCAGAATATAAGACCCATAAAAACTGTTCAAAATGAACAGTTATATGTGTAAGTTATGAGGATAGTCTATTCATTTCCTGCGCAATCCTTTCTGAAGACTTATAAAATTAATTTTAAGAAAATCATGGCATTCTGGATATTACAGACATCCAGACACACTCCGCCAACAGTAACTGTTGTCCCATGATTAATAGGGGGAAAGAGGAGGAAGATCAATAAAGCAGTACCTTAAATTTTAAAATATGTCGAATCAGTATTTTCCTTCCCTTAACCAACTGTATTAACAAATAAAAAACCTGAGAGAGACTTGGGGCAAAGACTGGAAAAAGTATCTTGGATGAATTACGTAAACACACAGCTAATACATCAACACACTTATAGCTTTCTAAAATACATTTTTATGTGGTGATTTTTACTAGCGTTTTTTATTCAGAAACATTTCCTATAACGTACAATTTACTGTTTTTTTTAACATCTTTATTGGAGTATAACTGCTTTACAATGGTGTGCTACTTTCTGTTGTATAACAAAGTGAATCAGCTATATGTATACATATATCCCCATATCCCCTCCCTTTTGCGTCTCCCTCCCACCCTCCCTATCCCACCCCTCTAGGTGGTCAAAAAGCACCGAGCTGATCTCCCTATGTGATGCAGCTGCTTCCTACTAGCTATCTATTTTACATTTGATAGTGTACATATGTCAGTGCCATTCTCTCACTTCGTCCCAGCTTACCCTTCCCCATCCCCGTGTCCTCAAGTCCATTTTCTGCGTCTGCGTCTTTATTCCTGTCCTGCCCCTAGGTTCGTCAGAACCTTTTTTTTTTTTTTCTGGATTCCATATATATGTGTTAGTATATGGTATTTGTTTTAATCTTTCTGACTTACTTCATTCTATATGACAGACTCTAGGTCCATTCACCTCACTACAAATAACTCAATTTTGTTTCCTTTTATGGCCGAGTAATAGTCTATTGTATATATGTGTCACATCTTCTTTATCCATTCATCTGTTGATGGACACTAAGGTTGCTTCCATGTCCTGGCTATTGTAAATAGAGCTGCAATGAACATTGTGGTACATGTCTCTTTCTGAATTATGGTTTTCTCAGGATATATGCCTAGTAGTGGGATTGCTGGGTCGTATGGTAGTTCTATTTTTAGTTTTTTAAGGAAGCTCCATACTGTTCTCCATAGTGGTTGTATCAATTTACATTCCCACCAACAGTGCAAGAGGGTTCCCTTTTCTCCACACCCTCTCCACCATTTATTGTTTCTAGATTTTTTGATGATGGCCATTCTGACCAGTGTGAGGTGACACCTCATTGTAGTTTTGATTTGCATTTCTCTAATGATTAATGATGTTGGGCATTCTTTCATATGTTTGTTAGCCATCTGTATATCTTCTTTGGAGAAATGCCTATTTAGATCTTCTGCCCATTTTTGGATTGGGTTGTTTGTTTTTTTGATATTGAGCTGCATGAGCTGCTTGTATATTTTGGAGATTAATCCTTTGTCAGTTGCTTCATTTGCAAATATTTTCTCCCATTCTCAGGGCTGTCTTTTCATCTTGCTTATGGTTTCCTTTGCTATGCAAAAGCTTTTAAGTTTCATTAGGTCCCATTTGTTTATTTTTGTTTTTATTTCCATTTCTCTAGGAGGTGAGTCAAAAAGGATGTTGCTGTGATTTATGTCAAAGAGTGTTCCTCCCATGTTTTCCTCTAAATAAGAGTTTTATAGTGTCTGACGTTACATTTAGGTCTTTAATCCACTTTGAGTTTATTTTTGTGTATGGTGTTAGGGAGTGTTCTAACTTCATTCTTTTATATGTAGCTGTCCAGTTTCCCCAGCACCACTTATTGAAGAGGCTGTCTTTTCTCCATTGTATATTCTTGCCTCCTTTATCAAAGATAAGGTGACCATATGTGCAAGGGTTTATCTCTGGGCTTTCTATCCTGTTCCATTGATCTATATTTCTGTTTTTGTGCCAGTACCATACTGTCTTGATTAGTGTAGGTTTGTAGTATAATCTGAAGTCAGGAAGCCTGATTCCTCCAGCTCCGTTTTTCTTTCTCAAGATTGCTTTGGCTATTCAGGGTCTTTTGTATTTCCATACAAATAGTGAAATTTTTTTGTTCTAGTTCTGTGAAAACTGTCACTGGTAGTTTGATAGGGATTGCATTGAATGTGTAGACTGCTTTGGGTTATAGTCATTTTCACAATGTTGATTCTTCCAATCCAAGAATATGGTATACCTCTCCGTCTGTTTGTATCACCTTTAATTTCTTTCTTCAGTGTCTTATAGCTTTTTGCACGCAGGTCTTTTTTCTCCTTAGGTAGGTTTATTCCTAGGTATTTTATTCTTTTTGTTGCAATGGTAAATCGGAGTGTTTCCTTAATTTCCCTTTCAGATTTTTCATCATTAGTGTATAGGAATGCAAGAGATTTCTGTGCGTTAATTTTGTATCCTGCTACTTTACCAAATTCATTGATTAACTCTAGGAGTTTTCTGGTAGCATCTTTAGGATTCTCTATGTATAGTATCATCTCATCTGCAAACAGTGACAGCTTTACTTCTTTTCTGATTTGGTTTCCTTTTATTTCTTTTGCTTCTCTGATTGCTGTGGCTAAAACTTCCAAAAGTATGTTGAATAATAGTGGTGAGAGTGGACATCCTGGACTTGTTCCTGATTTTAGAGGAAATGGTTTCAGTTTTTCACCATTGAGAACAATGTTGGCTGTGGGTTTGTCATATATGTCCTTTATTATGTTGAGGTAAGTTCCCTCTATGCCTACTTTCTGGAGAATTTTTTTTATCATAAATGGGTGTTGAATTTTGTTAAAAGCTTTTGCTGCATCTATTGAGATGATCATATGGTTTTTATCCTTCAATTTGTTAATATGGTGTATCACATTGATTGATTTGCATATATTGAAGAATCCTTGCATTCCTGGGATAAACCCCACTTGATCATGGTGTATGATCTTTTTAATGTGCTGTTGGATTCTGTTTGCTAGTATTTTGTTCAGGATTTTTGCATCTATGTTCATCAGTGATATTGGTCTGTACTTTTCTTTTTTTGTGACATCTTTGTCTGGTTTTGGTATCAGCGTGATGGTGGCCTCATAGAATTAGTTTGGGTGTGTTCCTCCCTCTGCTATATTTTGGAAGAGTTTGAGAAGGATAGGTGTTAGCTCTTCTCTAAATGTTTGATAGAATTCGCCTGTGAAGCCATCTGGTCCTGGGCTTTTGTTTGTTGGAAGATTTTTTTTTTTAATTTTATTTATTTTTTTTAGCTGTGTTGGGTCTTTGTTTCTGTGCGAGGGCTTTCTCTAGTTGCGGCAAGCGGGGGCCACTCTTCATTGCGGTGTGTGGGCCTCTCACTATCAGGGTCTCTCTTGCTGCGGAGCACAGGCTCCAGACGCGCAGGCTCAGTAGTTGTGGCTCACGGGCCCATTTGCTCCACGGCATGTGGGATCTTCCCAGACCAGGGCTCGAACCCATGTCCCCTGCATTGGCAGGCAGATTCTCAACCACTGCGCCACCAGGGAAGCCCCTGCTGGAAGATTTTAAATCACAGTTTCAATTTCAGTGCTTGTGATTGGTCTGTTTATATTTTCTATTTCTTCCTAGTTCAGTCTTGGAAGGTTGTGCTTTTCTAAGAATTTGTCCATTTCTTCCAGGTTATCCATTTTATTGGCATATAGTTGCTTGTAGTAATCCCTCATGATTCTTTGTATTTCTGCAGTGTCAGTTGTCACTTCTCCTTTTTCATTTCTAATTCTGTTGATTTGAGTCTTCTCCCTTGTTTTCCTTGATGAGTCTGGCTAATGGTTTGTCAATTTTGTTTATCTTCTCAAAGAACCAGCTTTTAGTTTTATTGATCTTTGCTATTGTTTCCTTCATTTCTTTTTCATTTATTTCTGATCTGATCTTTAAGATTTCTTTCCTTCTGCTAACTTTGGGGTTTTTTTGTTCTTCTTTCTCTAATTGCCCTAAGCGTAAGGTCGGTTGTTTATTTGAGATGTTTCTTGTTTCTTGAGGTAGGATTGTATGGCTATAAACTTCCCTGTTAGAACTGCTTTTGCTGCATCCCATACGTTTTGGGTCGTTGTGTTTCCATTGTCATTTGTTTCTAGGTATTTTTTGATTTCCTCTTTGATTTCTTCAGTGATCTCTTGGTTATTAGTGTATTGTTTAGCCTCCATGTGTTTGTGTTTTTTACAGTTTTTTTCCTATATTTATATCTAGTCTCATAGCTTTGTGGTCAGAAAAGATACTTGATACGATTTCAATTTTCTTAAATTTACCAAGGCTTGATTTGTGACCCAAGATATGATCTATCCTGGAGAATGTTCCATGAGCACTTGAGAAGAAAGTGTATTCTGTTGTTTTTGGATGGAATGTCCTATAAATATCAATTAAGTCCACCTTGTTTAATGTATCATTTAAAGCTTGTGTTTCCTTATTTATTTTCATTTTGGATAATCTGTCCATTGGTGAAGTGGGGTGTAAAGTCCCCTACTATGATTTTGTTACTGTCAATTTCCCTTTATGGCTGTTAGTATTTGCCTTATGTATTGAGGTGCTCCTATGTTGGGTGCATAAATATTTACAATTGTTATACCTTCCTCTTGGATCGGTCCCTTGATCATTATATAGTGTCCTTCTTTGTCTCTTGTAATAGTCTTTATTTTAAAGTCTATTTTGTCTGATATGAGAATTGCTACTCCAGCTTTCTTTTGATTTCCATTTGCATGGGATATCCTTTTCCACTCCCTCACTTTCAGTCTTTCTGTGTCCCTAGGTCTGAAGTGGGTACCTTGTAGACAGCATATAGGTGGGTCTTGTTTTTGTATCCATTCATATAATCTATGTCTTTTGGTTGGAGCATTTAATCCATTTACATTTAAGGTATTTATTGAAATGTATGTTCCTATTGTCATTTTCTTAATTGTTTTGGGTTTGTTATTGTGGGTCTTTTCCTTCTCTTGTGTTTCCTGCCTAGAGAAGTTCCTTTAGCATTTGCTGTAAAGCTGGTTTGGTGGTGCTGAATTCTCTTAGCTTTTGCTTGTCTGTAAAGGTTTTAATTTCTCTGTCGAATCTGAATGAGATCCTTGCTGGGTAGAGTAATCTTGGTTGTAGTTTTTTCCCTTTCATCACTTTAAATATGTCCTGTCACTCCCTTCTGTCTTGCAGAATTTCTGCTGAAAGATCAGCCGTTAACCTTATGGGGATTCCCTTGTATGTTATTTGTTGCTTTTCCCTTGCTGCTTTTAATATTTTTTCTTTGTATTTAATTTTTGATAGTTTGATTAATATGTGTCTTGGCATATTTCTCCTTGGATTTATCCTGTATGGGACTCTCTGAGCTTCCTGGACTTGATTATTTTCTTTCCCATATTAGGGAAGTCTTCAACTATAATCTGTTCAAATATTTTCTCAGACCCTTTCTCTTTCTCTTCTTCTTCTGGGACCCCTATCCTTCGAATGTTGGTGCATTTAATGTTGTCCCAGAGGTCTCTGTGACTGCCCTCAATTCTTTTCATTCTTTTTCCTTTATTCTGCTCTGCAGTAGTTATTTCCACTATTTTATCTTCCAGGTCACTTATCCGTTCTTCTGCCTCAGTTATTCTGCTATTGATTCCTTCTAGAGAATTTTAAAGTTATTTATTGTGTTGTTCATCATTGTTTGTTTGCTCTTTCATTCTTCTAGGTCCTCATTAAATGTTTCTTGTATTTTCTCCATTCTATTTCCAAGATTTTGGATCATGTTTACTAACATTACTCTGAATTCTTTTTCAGGTAGACCGCCTATTTCCTCTTCATTTGTTTGGTCTGGTGGGTTTTTACCTTGCTCCGTCATCTGCTGTGTGTTTCTCTCTCTTCTCATTTTGCTTAACTTACTGTGTTTGGGGTCTCCATTTCGCAGGCTGTAGGTTCATAGTTTCCGTTGTTTTTGGTGTCTGCTTCCACTGGGTAGGGTTGGTTCAGTAGGTTGTGTAGGCTTCCTGGTGGAGGGGACTGGTGCCTGTGTTCTGGTGGGTGGGGCTGGATCTTGTTTTTGTGGTGGGCAGGGCCACGTCCGATGGTGTGTTTTGAGGTGTCTGTGAACTTAGTATGATTTTAGGCAGCCTCTCTGCTAATGGGTGGGGTTGTGTTCCTGTCTTGCTAGTTGTTTGGCATGGGGCATCCAGCACTGGAGCTTGCTGGCTGTTGGGTGGAGCTGGGTCTTAGTGTTGAGACGGAGATCTCTGGGAAAGCCCTCGCCGATTGATATTACGTGTGGCTGGGAGGTCTCTGGTGGTCCAACATCCTGAACTCAGCTCTCCCACCTCAGAGGGACACAAGGCCAGAGCACCAAGACCCTGTCAGCCACACGTCTTTTGGGAAGTCTGGTCTTCTGCCAGCATTCAGTAGGTGTTCTGTAGAGTTGTTCCACATGTAGATCTATTTTTGATGTATTTGTGGGGAGGAAGATGATCTCCACGTCTTAGGTCTCTGCCATCTTGAAGGTCCACCTACTGTGATAATGGGCTGATACGTGGTTTCTCCAATTCCAAGAGAGAGGCATACTGTACGGTACTATAATTCTTTGAAAGTGACAAACAGGCGGTGGTGACGGCGGTTCCTGCCGTCGCTGTGAGCTGTGGGTGGCTCTGAGGGCAGCAAGGGCATCTCTGGACACGCGGCTCATGCGGTGGCGGCCCTTTGGATACAGCCCAGCTGCTCAGTGGCCTAGACCTCGGCGTGGCTGAGGGCTCTGTGTGAGCCTTTACTATTTTAAAGCGTGCACTTCAGTGATGGTTGTGCAACCATCACTACTATCTAATTCCAGAACATTTCCATTCCCTCAAAAAGGAACCCTGTACCTATAAGCAGTTAGTTCCAATTTCCCCTTCCACCAACCGTCTGGCAACCACTAATCTACTTTCTGACTTTATATATTTGCCTAATGTGGACAATTCGTATAAGCAGAATCACTCAGCATGCAGCCTTGTGTCCATCTTCTTTCACTTACAATAATGTTTTCAAGTATACGGTGAACTTCATCATAATCATCATTGAAAGATATCTTACTTGAATATAATAAAACCATTTGCTCAGAGTGGTAATAAATACGTGGAATAATTAGAAGAGATACAGCCTACGATTTGGAAGACTGTAGCTTTAGTGCTGATCTCTTCCTACTTTAACTTCTGAGGACTTCAGTCTCCTTTGCTATACAAAAGGGATATTAGATGAGATGACATCAAAGGTCTCTCATTTTTATTCCTGTTACTCCAGGAATCTCAAAGACACACAGACACACACTGCTTGTCTTCTTGGAAAAAATAATTGTTACAGAATTAATTACCTAGATTTGAAAACTTTAGTTCCTAACTTGATCTGGAGACAGAAAATCTGAGACAGCTGCTATCAATAACACTTTGACCTGATTATATATTCAGGAAGTTAACACCAGTTTCTTAATCAGTTGAGAAATAAAACAAATGACAGCCTGAGCTGCTTGTATCAGTGTGGCTTTCCCTCCAGTTCTGAAAAGGGATAATGTAATCAATGATTTCCATCGTGACTTCCTCCCTGATTAAGATAAAAAGCTCCATGCTTAAAAAAAACTATTAGAAATTTGCATATTTGCACTGTGCTGTTATACTTTTACCTTCCTATCTCATTCATTCCACATCTCCAGTATCTAGAACACTATCAGGTACAGGGTTGGCACTTCATATTCAATATTTGTTGAATGGATGGATGGATGGATGGAGGCTGTATAATGAAAGGCTCATCCAAACAGTAAGGATGAAAAATACATGTTGACCTTTCTTCTCCGTTTCTTCTTACAGTGGGTAGAATAAATAAAAAATGCTAAACACTAACAGGACAGTGATTCAGAACTAGAAATAAGTTTGTTTTATTAATTTTTATACAACACTAGATACAGTATATTTAATAAGCTGCTTTGTTGCAGAAATTAATCAGCACCAGCTTATGGTTTAAATTACACAGAACCATAGTGTTAATGAAAATATGTGCATATTCTTTTTGGCTGTCTTAAAACTAAACACAAACAAAAATGTAAGTAAATGTCACCTAGTTCATTTTTACCACTCCTTGGAAGGAGATGAAGTAATTGTCATATGTTTTTTAAGTTTATGCTTAGCAAATATATACTATATATATATGTATGTTTTTGTTGAAGACCAACGGTACAAGATTCTGAAAAGCTACACACTATTGAGCTGAGTTAATGCCCTTGGATTAACTGGGACTTTTCCTGAGTCGGTATTCAAGTCTGGGGAGAAGAGTTGGGTGGCATTCAGGTCCTTCTTTCTGATGCTCTCTTTCTCAGCTACAAATCAACCCTCATCTCTTCCTCCACTCTCCCCTTTCTTCTCCTTTCCTATAATCTCCCATTGCCATTCTACCATCACTCCATTTCCTTCCTTCCCACTCCCACCAGAACCTAAAGGATGACAGTAACCAATCAAGGTGGAAAGAACCATGACCATCATTTACTTCTATTCCCCCATCAGTCAAAGCCCAATCATGAGAAGGAGATGAAGGTCATGATGAATATTGCCCAGCACCTACACTTGCCTGAATTAATGTTTTCATGATCAAGAATATTTTAAATATTCTTCTAGTATTTTAGTTGCTATAAAAATCAAAGCAGTCTCTCTTTGTGCTAACATTTGCAATTACATTTAAATATCATTGTCATGGCAGGAATGTAAAATAAAATCTACCATGCTGATCAGGTTCTACATAGTTGCCATGGTTCTGGATTTCCAGTTTTAAATAGTTAATATAGTTCTATAGTTCTAATATATTCCTCATTCCTTGAACTTTTACTTTCCCTCCTAGGATACAGCCCTTTAGGTAAACAACTCTTCATTTCTTTATTCGGCATCCCACCTTTCCACATTGCAGAAGCCAGTGGATCAGAAGGGATTTGAACTGATACAGAGAATGGGTTTTACATCTCTTGGTTAAACACCAGAAACTACTTGTGTCATACAGAAGACCTGTGTATCACAGCAGTCCAGAGCCTACTTGTGATATCTAAGGTAAGGAGCCTCCCGACTCCACAAAGATGTTGGAATTTAATAAGACGTAGAATGTCTAAATCTTATTCCAACCTCTTTTTGTAAATATTTCTATTAACCAAAATCTTGATAAAGGAGCACAAATAAAACAAGCTTGTCATGTTTTATAACCAGAAATGGGACTGAATTTCTTCAGTCACTTTTAGTTTCTCTCAAGGTATTTTTATAATAAAACCTGCACCAAAACTTTGGTCCACTTAATAACTCCATTTTGATTCTGAAGTGACCCTGGTGCTCATATAGCAAGTCACATGTGGCATAACCATATTTTTCAGGGATTATGAAAAGAGGAAAATTTTGAGTAAATGGTTTAGAAATTAATTTTTAATTTCCTGTAATTAAACCTTGATTTCAGAAGGGAGTCCTTGCAAGGCTGTAACATGCATCACTGTTATAAAATGTTTCACTCAGCTGCCATTATAAATTAATAAGGTACCTTTTCATTAGAGAATCAGGTTAACATGGCATTTCTACAAATATTAAATATTTAAGGGCTCAAAATTGTATCAAATCCTTTCTGAGAAGATAGGCTTTCAAGAGCTCTGTTTTCAGTATTACTTTTCTTTTTTCATCAGCATAGTTCATTGGGACACTTTTGAGAAAGTCATATTTTTCTTCCATATGTTAATCATCATTCATATAGGCTTTTTATTCCAAATGTCCTTGAGAAATGCCTGTCAGTACTATAAACACGAATGAAGAGAAAGGCTCATGTTACTTCAAATCTCTCATGACCCTGTAAAGCTGGGGAAACCCAATCATTGGCTTTGGAATGGTGCATCATTCTTACTGGAAAAGGAGATCTGTCTTGTGAGTAGTGATGGGTAGACCTCTGAAGGACAGGTAGCCCCTGAATTCTTACCTGAACTAGAGCTTTGCAGATGAGTTTCCATCTGCCAGATTCTTCCATCTAAAGCCTTCCTTTTTCACCACAGAGAATTCTCCTCTTTATCCACAGCCTCTCAGCTTTCACATTTGAAAGGGCTCCAAAGGGACAAAGCAACCCTTTGCAGTTCAACCTTGATTTAATGAACTGGCAGGGTGAGCTTCCCTCGGACTGAAGTGGTAGAAGCACCTGCAATATAGATTTCAGAATGGACTCATTTGAGGTATTGGGACCAAAAACATCCAAGGACCATGAAATTCGTGTTGACTGAAATATGGAGTGAGGTCTCCAGAATAATCAAATCTTGTGCCATATAATACTTGGAGTTTTATTTTGGAAGGTACTGAGATGCAAAAATTTTATCTCTTCCTATAAAAAACAGTCATTTATCAATCTTCCTGGAACTATTTAACTGTGTTTCTTCTTTACTAGATAGAATCCTTCAAACACTATGATAAAAAAAAAAAATGTACCAAGTCAGTCATGACACCCTGTTTTCTATTGAGCCATGTGCACAAATCCTGGAAATAAATAGGTAAGAAATCCCAAGTGGGCACCTGTAGGGCCAGTTACATTTAGAGTTTCCTGGAGCACATATAATTGTGAGATTTGCCCTTCTTACAGTCCTTTGTTTGCCATTTTCCTTGTCTTTGAACCAAAACACAGTTCTTGCCAGGCTTTGAACGTTGAGGAGGCCCTCTCCTCCAGTTGGTGAAGGTCACAGGTTCACCGCCAATCCACTCCCAGTGGCCAGCACGCACTTGGTCATTCAAACCTAATGTGAACCAAAGAAGTGTGCCATAGGATTTTATTACATTTACAATTGGATATCACATCAACCTGTTATTCAAAGTTAAGTAATCACATACAAATGTAGACCTACGTTCTAAAACAAGGACTAGGACCTGGGTATCCTATAAGACACAAGTGAGAACATAAGGCTTTGGGGTCAGGCAGATTGGAATCCAAATCCTAGCTCCACCACTTGCTAGTTGAACATCTTTGGACAGGTTATTTAACCTCTCTGAGTTCTCTGAGTTTTAGTTTTCTCATCTCAGAAGTGTATATCTAAATATATCTAAGTCTGTTTTGAGGATTAAAACAGATAACGCATATAAAGCTCATGACATATAAGTGTTTAATAAATGGCAATTATTATTCATAGTATCCTACAGGCAGAACTCCTATCACACTCTTGTCTATTCTTCTTCCTCACGATTTAAATGTCACGGTTTTCATATTTGAAAGTAGCTTACTAAGTATTATTTTTAGTCTGGAGCTTAAGGTTTTTTCAATCTGCTACAGTTCTAATAAAAAGCAGCTTTTCTCAACTTGTCTCTCTACTCCCACTGGCAGTTTTTTGAAAATTACACTTCAATGTTGTAAAACTCTTGTAATTTTTCTTAAAGAAGCATTCCTCCTCCTGTCTTTCAGAATAGAAATAAAAATAATAGAATGAGAAAAGAATCCTCTGCAATAGGATGGCCTGGCAGCTCCCAAACCAAATTTGACCATGAAAACAGTCTTTGTTACATAGCATGTAACCCTCTCCCCACTGGTTCTCATTCTATATTTTGGGGTAGAATAAAATGAAGTATTTTTGGTTGGGAATGACTGTCTCCTCTGGACTGTTTCTTTGAATTATTGATCAGGTGATGCTATGCCCAAGAACTTTCTGGGGATAGAGCTTTGACATCAGTCATTGTGGACATAGAGAAAATTTATCTTCTAGCCTTAATTTAATACTCTCAGATGATTTCAGAATTAGACACTCACTGAGTATTACAGAGATTTTGAGAAGCCAAGTGTGCATTTATTATAATTCCCTGAAATACAATACCTTTAAGGAGAGATGGTGAGAATAGTGACTTTAGTGCACCCTGAGAATTCTATTTCTAAACTGGTTTGAAAAGATTTGTATTACTGTTAAAATTGTAGAAAATATTAAAACTTCAGAAAACAAAGGATAAAATTAAGATCATCTATAATTCTTAACTGGAGATACAAAAAAAATTTCTAACTTTTTGGCTTATTTCTTTTTATGTCTATACATATAAATATATATGTATGTATATCACACATATATACACTTCTTTTTTATTCTAAATTATTTCAAGCTTCATATGGCTGTAGACAGTGCTTTTTCACTTAGCACCTTGCCACAAGTGCAGTGCATTACATATTTTATATACAATATGCATCCAACATTGAATGAATTCATAAACATAAGGCATTTTGTCATGTCTTTAATATTTGATGCCTTACAAAAGCATTAACTATTAAATATTCTTTCATATGGCTATACTATAATTTATTTCACCATCCCCTATTTACAACTGTTTCTAATTTTTTACTTTTAGAAATAACATTTAAAAAATTCTCTTACTTATAAATTGAATCACATTCCACATTATTTCTTGGAGACAGATGCCTATAAATGGAAGTATTATGTAATTAAGATGAGTTTTAAAAGACAGACTGTCTAACTGTCTAACCATTGCTTATTATTGTAAACCACAATTATTGGGCCTATGGAAGGGAGACGTTCTCTTCGCGTTCTTGCCTTCCCCCTCAGGGCAGCGCGGATACTTGCCTATCCAAAAGGGCTTTCTTCCACTGATGTCCCAAAGCCATTGCATATGCTGCCTGGAGAGGACAGTTACAAGGCTGCCCAGGTGACTAGGTGCAAACACACGAAAATGAGAGTGTCAGTGACAAGGAGTTCAACATTTCTGCTGATGTGAAATGCACAATGGAAACCAAAGATAGTTTACAATAGAAAAAAAGCTATATATATGTAGAAAGAACTTGCCAAGATTTTAATACTCTATTTTTTTATATTAATGAGTATCTGCAGGGTGGGATAGGTGACAACAAAGAAAGTAATATTGTATTATAATATCTGGGCTTTAAAGCACAAATTCAATGGGTTTTAAACATCTTTTGAGAAAATCAGCAACTGCTTACTTATATAGATTAATTACTTAATGCCCAAAAATGACTCCTCTCATGGGAAGTTTATCTCTAAATGGCATAAATTTGGCAATTTCCCAGTTAATTTGACCAGTAAGGTAACCCAAACTATTCGGATAAAATTACTTGAAGCCGACATTTTGAGCTTTGCGTGTTTAGTCAAATACCCCAATATTTGTGACTCTTTCATCCCACCCAGAGAAACAGGCTCAACCTCACTGTTGAACCTTCGTATGTTGTGCAGAAGTTAAAGCACCTGTTCTTACAAATATATAAAAACATTTTCCCCAAAATATAATTCTATTTTTAATAAGTTTAAGGTATACAGCGTAATGACTTGACTTACATATATAGTGAACTTTGATTACCACGATACGTTTAGTTAACACCCATCATTTCATACAGTTACAAAAAAAAAAAAGAAAAGAAAAAAAATGTTTTTCTCCTTGTGATGAGGACTCTTGGAATTTACTCCCTAAACAACTTTCAAATCTACCACACAGCAGTGTTAACAATAGTCATCATGTTATACATTACATCCCCTGTATTTATTTATAACTGGAAGTTTATGTCTTTTGATTACCTTCATCTAACTCTCCCACCCCACATCCCTCACCTCTGGTAACCACAAATCTGATCTCTTTTTCTATGACTTTTTGTTTTTAGATTCCACATGTAAGTGAGATCATATAGTATTTGTCTTTCTCTGTCTGACTTATTTCACTTAGCATAATGCCCTCAAGGTCCACTTGTGTTGTCCCAATTGGCAGGATTTCCTTATTTTTATGGCTGAATAATATTCCTGTGTGTGTGTGTGTGTGTGTGTGTGTGCACGCGCGTGTGTACCACAACTTCTTTATCTGTTCATCTGTTGATGGGCACCTGGGTCATTTCCATGTCTTGGCTATTGTAAAAACTGCTGTTATAAATATGGGGGTGCAGATACATCTTCGACATAGTATTTTCATTCCCTTCAGACATATTCCCAGAAGAGGAATTGCTGGGTCATATGGTAGTTCAATTTTTAACTTTTGAGGGGCCTCAATACTGTTTTCCATAGTGGCTGCACCATTTTACAATCCTACCAACAGTTTACAAGGGTTTCCTTTTCTCCACATCCTTGTCAGCATTTGTTATCTCTTGTCTTTTTGATGACAGACACTCAACAGGCATAAGAATTCCTTATGAATTATTTTCGCAGCTAGCTGAATTATTCCTATAAGCAATATTTGATTCTATCTAATTCCCCAACAGTGTTCATTAAAAGCTCTTTAAAATGCTTTAAGTAAAAAGCCAATAAATAATTTTTTTTTCTTTTCTTCTTTTTCTAATACAGAAAGTCGCAAAAAAAAAAAAAAAAGAAAAGAAACAAACAAAATCACCTTGATCTTCTTGCCTGGTTAATATCTACTGATATTTTAAAAAGCAGGAAACATAATTAGTAATACATACTTGTCACAAGTTTAGACTGTTGAATTTTTTTTCATTTTGCCTATATCTTTCCAAACTTTAGATTCATTTCTCTGCTTTTCCAGATCACGTACAGTGAACAAAATCTAACCTGTCTCTTAATGATTTTTTTCCTACTAATACAGTAGTTTAGTTTTGTATGATGCAGTGGTGACTTCTGGGCCTTCTGAGATATGTAGGCTCTTTCCCACTTCTCTGAATGTCCTCGGGCTGCCGGATTCGGGTTGTGTGACTTGGTTCTGACTTTACTACTTACTGTCAGCTCCTGTCTGACAGTTACAGCAGATATGATAGCCAATTTTTCTCCCCTCTCTCTCACATCCAACATGGTAATTCTGATGTGCCGTGGGTTTAGAACATGGAATATGAAATGTGTATAAAATATAGACTGAGGGAGGGCTTGAGGGGCTGCTTCAGTCAATGTGGTGTATTAGACAGAGCATGGGACACCTGGGTTCTACTTCCTGCTCTGTCCCCAATTTCCTTATGGATGTAACTTCTGCCTCAATGTCTTTATCAGGAAGGAGCAGGTTTTATTCAAGGATATTTAACATCTCCTCCTGCTTTAAGATCCTTGAAACTATCTTTAAAAGATACTTTGTAAAATCCATTTTAGCTGGTCAAGTACAAGTTTGATTTCCTTTTTGATGCTATGAGAAGCAAAAAGTCCCAAAAGAGCAAGAGGGGAAAACAGCTGTGTTTAGGATAGGTAAAATGTTAGACCATAGTTATTTACAAAAAAATATTTAGGCATTTGTATGTTGATTATTTTATAAAAATTCCACTCATTTTCTTTTATACCTATATACAAATAAAATAGAGACTATTAACTATATAGATATGTATATATTATAGAGATATAAAAATAAGATATAGAGACACACACAAATAAAAATCTTTTGACAGCTCTGAAATTTGAAGGCATTCGAAGTGTAGTATTAAAAACAGAAACCTTAATTTTTTTAGTTACAGAAATAAACATCTACTTCTTTGAAACTTTTTGATTAAATATAGATGTATTTTAGACTAAATCTTTAAGGATAGGTCAGCAGGGGTTCCAGACACTCCTGTGGGAAAGCAAAATGGTTTCATAGATAATGATCTATAATAATAGAATTACCAAATGTACAATGACTGCCTAAGGAAATGAGCAGATGAGATTACAGTATGTAAATTCAAGAAATACCTAATCCAGGAGTCTGGCTCCTCTGGGCTAGAAAAATACTAAAATACCAATGGGGAGGAAAGGAGACTGGAGATAAAGATTGGGTTCAGTTAGCAATCTGATTAAGGACAAAGGATAGAGTAAAATTTGCTGTTCTTCTTGAAACACAGGTGCTGTAAATGACCCTATGTAAAGGACCATCAGGTAGCAAGGGAGCCTGAGGAAACATAACCTAGAATTGAAAAATGGTCCCTGAGACCAAACAAAGACACTCTAGATGCATATTAATTCTGATTATAGAATCTAAAACCATCTCCTAAAAATATTCATGAGAAGGTAAATAGCCAGGTTATAAAATGTTGAAACTATTAATTTTACATCACAGAAGGAATCGATAATTCCCAGAGGAATATTTATTTTTCAAGGGAAAGCGGTTGGAGAACTAAATGAACCTGAAAAGTAATGGGCGAAGGGAAGCAGAGAGGCCCATAGAATGGATGAAAACATGTTGAATGAAGGGTAGGTCTTGGTGTTCAGAGAAAAATTATACTGAGGAGGTGGCCTTGTCATCCAAAAATGTTCCTCTTAAAATGACTGATCCAAAAGAATGTGCAGATCTTTTATTTTTGTTTTACTTTGCTTTTAATCTGCTCCTAGGCATTTGCTGGAATGCCTGTAACTTGTATTCACTGTTCTTGGGATAATCGTTCTTGTTGTCCTTTTGAAATAAAATGCATATTGAAGTATCATACAAAAGCCATCAGGTCAAATATTCATACTCATTTTTCACTTAAAATTTGAAAATTAGAAGCTTTTTATGATATTTTTAAAATCTCACACCAAATATATTTTACCTCTTACACACCCTGGAATACCGTCAGAAACGGTATTTGATAAATGCTTTAATTTCTGGACCAATATGGTAAATACATAACATGTAATTCAAAATAGTTTATATTACTGATAGATACATAATGTCACTCTCTAAAATATGATGGAAAATCTCCAGTTGCCCCCTGAAAACTTTCTCTTGCTCTGAAAGCTTTCTCAGTTTTACATCTAAAAAAAGGTCTCAGTACTACAGTTAAAACAATTCCCTGAAACCAGAGGTTTATAAAATTAACTTCACAATGATATGAAAAAATTAGTTCTGAAACTGCTTATAACATAATGTTTGATCTGCTATATAGGATCATTAATCCTCTTGAATTAATAAGGGAGATAGAAAATTTCCATCACTATTATACTGGATTTTATAATAGTTTATTGCAGAACAAAATACCTATTTATGTATTTCTTAATGCCATTATTCTGAGATTATGATCTTCTAGGTTTTTGGTGTCAAAAAACATTTCTTATGAAATAATGGCAATTTAAGGAATAATGTTGATGTCTTCATTTTGACAACCTTGTATTAGTCGCCCAATATCTTTTTTATTTTATTGATCCATCTAATTACCCAAATCTGTTGTATTTCTATACACTAACAACAAAATATCAGAAAGAGAAACTAAGGCAATAATCCCATTTATTATTGCATCAAAAAGAATAAAATACGTAGGAATACCTAATGAGGCAAAAGACCTGTACTTAGAGAACTATAAGATGGTGATGAAAGAAACTGAAGATGACAAACAGATGGAAACTTATACTGTGTTCTTGGATTGGAAGAATCAATATTGTTAAAATGACCATACTACCCAGACAATCTACAGATTCAATACAATTCCTATCAAATTACCAATGGTATCTTTCACAGAACTGGAACAAAAACAAAAACAAAATTAATTTGTATGGAAACGAAAAACACTCTGAATAGCCAAAACAATCTTGAGAAAGAAGAATGGAGCTCGAGGAATCACGCTCCCTAACTTCAGACTATATTGCAAAGCTATAGTAATCAAAAGACTATGGTACTGGCACAAAAACAGACACATAGATCAATGCAACAGGATAGAAAGCACAGAAATAAACCCACGCACTTATGGTCAGTTAATCTACGACAAATGAGACAAGAATATACAGTGGAGAAAAGACAGTCTCTTCAATAAGTGGTGCTGGGAAAATCAGATAGCTACCTGTAAAAGAATGAAATTAGAACATCCTTTAACACCATATACAAAAATAAACTCAAAATGGATTAAATATCTAAATGTAAGACCAGATACTATAAAACTCCTAGAGAAAAACATAGGCAGAACACTCTTTCACATAAATCGCAGCAATAGTTTTTTGGATCTGTCTCCTAGAATAATGGAAACAAAAGCAAAAATAAACAAATGGGACCTAATTAAACTTAAAAGCTTTTGCATGGCAAAGGAAACCATAAACAAAATGAAAAAACAACCTACAGAATGGGAGAAAATATTTGCAAATGATGCTACTGACAGGGATTAATTTCCAAAATATACAAAGAGCTTATACAGCTCAGTATCAAAAAAAGCCAAACAACCCAATTGAAAAATGGGCAGAAACCTAAATAGACATTTCTCCAAAGAAGACATACAGATGGCCAACAGGGACATGAAAAGATGCTCAAGATTGCTAATTATTAGAGAAATGCAAATCAAAACTACAATAAGGTATCACCTCGCACTGGTTAGAATGACCATCACCAAAAAGCTCACAAATAATAAATGCTGGAGAGGGTGGGGAAAAAAGGAACCCTCTTATACTGTTAGTGGAAATGTAAATTGGTGCAGCCACTATGGAGAACAGTATGGAGGTTCCTTAAAAAACTAAAAATAGAGTTACCATATAACCCAGCAATCCCACTCCTGGGCATATATCTGGAAAAGATGAAAACTCTAATGTGAAAAGATTCATGCACCACAGTGTTCATAGCAGCACTATTTATAATAGCAAAGACATGGAAGCATGTCTAAATGTGCATCAACAGATGAATGGATAAAGAAAAAATGGTATATATATATATATATATATATATATATATATATATATATAAATATATATAATGGAATATTACTCAGCCATAAAAAGGAATGAAATAGTGCCATTTGTAACCACATGGATGCAACTAGAGATTATCATACTAAGTGAAGTAAGACAGAGAAAGACAAATATCATATGATATCACTTATATACGGAATCTGAAAAAAAATGATACAAATGAACTTATTTACAAAACAGAAATAGACTCACAGACATAGAAAACAAACTCATGGTTACCAAAGGGGAAAAGAGGGGGGGAGGGATAAATCAGGAATTTGGGATTAACAGCTACACACTACTATATATAAAATTGATAAACAATAAGAACCTACTGTATAGCATACGGAACTATATTCAATATTTTGTAATAACCTATAATGGACAAGAATCTGAAAAAAAGAATATAAATATATATACATATATATATATGTAACTTGCTGTACACCTGAAACATTGTAAATCAACTATACTTCCATAAAAAATAAATAAATTTTTAAAATAATATTTCTATATTCTAAAGAAAAAAATTTATCAAAAAAAGAAAATTTGTCCATTTGCTTTTTGATGGAGAAAATACACAGAATTCCTATAAATCAATAACAAGAAGACAAATGATCCAAACTACTGTTATTAAAAAGGTTACTAATGAAATTCTTGTAAGTGCTTTTTTTTAAACATATATTATTATTCCTCTTGGGTAAATACCTAGGAGTAGAATTGCTAGGTCACAGAGCAGATGCATGTAACTTTGTAAGAAACTGCAAGACAGTTCTACAAAGAGGTTGTACCATTTTACAATTCCACCAACAATAAATGAGAATTCCATTTGCTCTACAACATAGTCTTTGTGATTTTAACTATTCTAGTGGGTGTGAAGTGGTATTTTATTGTGGTTTTAATTTGCATTTCTCTGACATCTAATGGTGGTGGGCACCTTTTCATGTCCTTATTGACCAACTGTCTCTCTTTACTTATGAAATCTCTAAGTCAATTGCTATTTTTTTTTAACATCTTTATTGGAGTATAATTGCCTTACCATGGTGTGTTAGTTTCTGCTTTATAACAAAGTGAATCAGTTATACATATACATATGTTCCTATATATCTTCCCTCTTGGGTCTCCCTCCCTCCCACCCTCCCTATCCCACCCCTCTAGGTGGTCACAAAGCACCGAGCTGATCTCCCTGTGCTATGCGGCTGCTTCCCACTAGCTATCAGTTTTACATTTGGTAGTGTATATGCTATTTTTTAAAAATCTGGTTGTCTTTTTGTCATTGATTTGTAGGAGATGTTTATATTTTCTGGATTTGAGACCTTTATCAGATACATGATTTGAGATGAGCTTTTCCCAAATGTGGTCTGCCCTTTCATTTTCTTAATAGTGTCTTTAGATGAACATAACTTTTAAAATTTGATGAAGTGCAAAATCTGACTGATATCCACCAGCGATTTATCTAGTCTCAATTTCTAGCCATGGAACATATTAGTCTAATTGCATTGCTTTGGATAATGTCCAGGGAGGCAAAAAGGAGGGTCAGGGATAGTTACATATGCATTTTTAAAGTCCGCCTCAGCTAGATAAATTTTGTTGTCATTATCTGACCACGAGTCACCTTTCATTGAGTGTTCTGTTATCCAATCACCCTTTGTCCAACTCGTCTGGTTTCATAATCATCAATGCCTCTTACATTGTTATAGGCCTGATGCTGTAAGACTTTTCATAGCTATATATTTTCAAATCAGTGGGCAGGAATTACTACTTAATAAATATAGAATCTGCAACACTGCTGACTCAGAGAATCTCCTTCTGACTTTCTCCAAAAGTTTAAGATAGAGAGGCTAAAAAATAGAACTGTGATATGGGGATATATGTATACGTACAGCTGATTCATTTTGTTATACAGCAGAAACTAACACAACATTGTAAAGCAATTATACTCTGATAAAGATGTTAAAAAAAAATAGAACTGTGGCAATGGCACAGTTTTATCATAAAAGAGCTAAGTCAAAATACATTATTAAGGTCAGCCCAAATCCATTCTGAACTACAGAACTCCCTCCAAGCTCCTAAAACAAAGCCAGGTAGATATCAGACACTCAACACTTGAATGAATGAAGCAACATTACAGTTCCATGAGAAAACAGAGAAACATCAGCAAAGAAACATCAATCAAATGTGAAACAGGGTTTCTTACTGTTCCCTGCAAGCTTGGGCGGCTATGATCCAGGTGCCCTTCTGCTCTGTGATCAAGGAGTGGCAGTAGCCTAAGTGATGGTGCCACCCAGCTGGGCATGATTTATCTTCCACCTGAAAAACAGTTGTCCATGTTCACATTATAATGGTCTTTACAATCTAGAGTCTGTTCTCAGCATAGAGAGTCCTATGAGTCCCCTAATGTGAGTAATTTTGTCACCAGAAAGGAGGTCAGCCCTAATCCCAATTCTCCACTTTGAGAAATGCAATGGCTTTTTGTGGAACACACTGGTAAAGTCACAAGTGCTTTAATTTTACACTTTGACATTATGATAATTGAATAAAATAAGTAAACATCTTTTCAAATTGTATTGCTTAACTAATGTGTTTTGTGATTTTTAAAACACCAACTGGCCATCTTTTCCTCTTCACCTTCAAAGTGTAACAGAGCAGGTCGAGGTAGCAGGAGTGGACAAGGCACTCCCTCTTTCTCAGCTTATCATGGGACATGCTGCAAGTAAAGGTACTTGGCTGCTCGGCCTGTGTCCCACCTTGGTGTGAGGGCTCCAAGATTTCCAGGCAATTCCATTGCACTTATACAGCTTTTGGAGGCTTTCTTCAAAGTGGAAGAGTCCCTTTAATTCCAGTGTGCAGTTCTTTGGAAATGAGGGCAACCGGTCCTATGGCAAAGAAAGGTGATTTAAGACTTGACTTGATGTAAGTTGATCACACTTGTACCTCTTTTAGGTCATCATTTGTTGAGTAGCATTTGTGTTGAGTCAACTATCCCCAAGCTTGAAGGCTGTTTTATGACCCAGAGCACAGCTTGTTGTAAAGTGAATAGGAAGTGAAGAGATTTTCATACCTGTTGGGGGAAGTGTGAGCCGGTTGTGGATTCCTCCTTATCTGCTTGAGGCAGTTCTGCCACTTTGATTGTCTTTTGCGGCTGACTAACAATGGATACTTTGGCCTTCCTTTTGTGAGTTGAGGAACTGTCCTCCTCCAGTTTCAGGGAAATCATTCCATGATACTTGAGGAAATCAACAAACAACAATAAAGAAAAAATAAACACCAAGAGAGCAAACAAAAACATTTGTTGCAAAAATGAGCAATCCAAAAATTGGATCAAAACAGAAAGATAAAAGGTGTATTTTTTTTCTGACCACCCAAGCCTCTAAAACAAATTTCAAAACATGTTTTTAAGAGAAATACATAAATATAACAGTTATGAAAGGTAGTTTCACTAAATATTTTGTATCCATAAATACAAGAAATTCAGCAATTCTCTCAGACTATGCTTACATTGTAGATGATGTCTGTTCCATTTCTATAAACAGAGGATGGATGGACCTGAAATCAAGAGAGAACAAAATATGAAAAAAATTGACTTGAATAATAATTAGCAGTAGGGTAAAACCCTTCCAATAAGATATTTTTAATGACTGAAAATTTTTAAAACATATGTTTTTCTTAAGATTTTCCATGCCTAAATCATTGGAATTTTTATAAAATCACTAGACCTAATGGCACTTTATCAATGTTGACTCATCTATTCTTAGTCCCAGTTAGAGAGAAAAAACATCCTTATTTTCTTGATACATCTATAGTACACAGAGGTCCAAGAAAACACACACACACACACACACACACACACACACACACGCCCATGAGTGTGTGCCTGGTTAGAATACTATGCTGATAAGGTCAAAGCCATTGTTTCCACACCCAAGTAGATCATTTAATCTCATTCTATTTCAGCATCACTGGTCATTCCCTATCCGTCTTGATCACAAAAGGAACCAAAGCAGAAATCATATGGATGAGTCAGAATATCTATCACCTCAGTCAGTACAATAAATGAAGTAGGGCAGCATTATGATATTTGTATACAAAAGGCACTTCATGATGGTATAAGGAACCGTGAAAATCACCATGGCCCTCAGTCACTGTGAGAACCAGAACAGCTTCCACAGCGTTTCAGAATACTTATTAAGATCTTTTGATCCTTTCAGTATGCACTCCACACATCAAAACCAAAGAGGCCCCCATCCTTACTCTTTTGCCATTCCCTTGGGTCCTAAGCTTCGTTTGAGAAAAATCTTCAGAATCAAAGTCCCGCAGGGTGTCTCCCCTGGCAACTGCTAGCTGCTTGGAAGATTCAAGGGGTCTTCTTTCCGGATGAAAGGAACCAGGAGTGGTGTGTGAGGAAGTCCCTGGGGAGAGCAGCCTCCAAATGCCCTTCTCCCATGCGTTGGGCATGTTTGCATCGAAGGCATATGAAGGATGGCACTGTCCTGGAGGCACACAAAATGGCAGGTCAGTTCACTTTACACAGACAGATAAGTGATCACATGGAGAAAGTCCCTGGAGCAGCTTGTCATTAAACTCAGACGGATGACTTTCCCACCAGATGTTGCCTTTCTGCCATTTGCCAGAAACCCCTTTACTCTTCATCAGTGTCCATGCAGAAAAGCTGTGCCCTTCTGCACATCTACAGGGTGACTGTAAGTCATGAAATTGATTTCACGAACCACAGATGAAAATCACTGTCGTGTTTTTATAATCATCTCCTCTATTTGGGCAATAGCCTCCCTTCATATTATAGAACTCCTCCATAGTATCGGGTTTACTCCCTGATCAAGTATCATTCCACAAACACTTTCAGGTGTTCATCCTTTCCCCAATCTCCTAGAGGTAGAAACTGGAATTGTTTGAAGATGTCAGTGAAATCAAGTAACAGTTATAAAAATGAGTGTTTAACTGTTACAGAACAAAGATCCAGTAAATCTTAATGGAGCTCCTTTGATTAGAAATACTGCCAAATGATTCCGAAGTGTGGCTCTTCCAGCGTCTTTTCCCCCTGAGATCGTCCCTCCCACCTCCTGCTTTGCAATAGCAGTTTAATGAACAGTCTGTGAAACAAATCTTAAGTACAAACACACACGCTGAAAACTACGCTCTGAGGATAAAGCAACTTCTAATTTGTGGAAAAAGGATTAAATATTTCTGTTTTCTGAAAAAAAAAAAAAAGAAATATTGCCAATTAGTATGAAAAAATTCTAAACCTAGCAGCCTCGTCTGGATACTTTACACTTCATGCGCAAAGTGTGTATTTTATGTATTTATGTACTTAATGCGACCAGAAAATTCTACTGAAAAAGAAATGAATTTGGTGAGGTAAGGTGGTGTGGGAGAGATGCTATGGGAAAGGAAAGAGGATAGTGTCTGTTTTTATTATAGGATGAGAAAGAGGAGATAATAAATTTCAGGTAAGAAAAACATACAGCCTGTAGGGCATGACAGGTGTAAAAATAGGAGGGTGAGACCAAGCATAGTAACTGGACACTTGTCAACTGCTAAATAGACAAATAAGTAGGAGGTATTTGGCAGGAAACATGTCAGAGCACTGAAACTTTGGGCCGCTCTTTATTTTATTTAGTTCACACGTTGTTCTTTAGCATATACTATCCAGGACCTATTTGGCTCTGCAATCCAAGGTTATTAATTAATATTCTCCAGCTGCTCCTGAATCCCCAAGCCAGCTGCCTCTTTCACATCTATTTTTCTCCAGTTCCTTCCTCTCAGAATTTTCGGGGTCACACTACAGTGGGGACTCAGATTTTAGGCATCAAGAGCTCTCTTTAACAGAGGAAGATAATTACAGCCCTATAAACTCTGGGGGAAAATAATTGTCCATAGATTCTCACCAACATTGTTTCCCCCTTGGCAAGAACAACAAATGGGTGAGGAAAATAACAACGAAGCCCTGACTTGTTGCTTTTCTCAAACGGTCGTTCTTAGCAGGAGGAAAAACCACATGAAGCAGAAACCAGAATAAAGGGCCTACATCACGACTGAGGTTGCTTTCTTGACAAGGAATTAAGCATTTTGATTTGAAGGTGTTATCAAGCACACTGGCTGTTGAAAGCAAGCAGGTACAATGCCAGGACTGCTCCTGATTTCAAGATGAGGATCAAAAGAATACCTCCTTTTGAGTCCAAAATTTTCACTGCAGTTTTTGTCTTTGTGCCAAGAACCGCATTCACGGGGGAGTTCAGAATTACTTCAAAGACCTCATCAACTTCCTCTAATCCGTCATAGGTAATTGCTATATTCCACATCTTAGTTGACATTCCTACAAGAAGTAAACATTTTAATTACTCTTTAATTGCTATTTCAATCACCTAGGTGTCAGAGAAATATATTAATTAACATGTCTACAGCTAGACTGCAGTAGCCTGATTGAGCTATTGTACTGCTACCAACTCGCTGAAGTCGTGCTGTTCTCCTAAATAATATTAAAAGACCACATTTGTTCCTGGACAATGATGATTCCCTTTAAATGCAAACACTGTAACAAAAAAAAGCAAGCTGCATTAGGCAAGGGATGAACAAAAAATGGTGCACAGTTGAGATCTAAGACAATTTTTTCCTGACCTGCCCCTTCTCTCCTTAAGAATAAACAAGTACTGCAGTCTTTAAATCTTAATAGTTTGAAAAACCTTAAGATGTTGATGCAGACAGTCAGAAGTGATTATTGGATGGTACTTCATGCTATTCACAGAAATGATTGATTTCTAACGACAGCTGCTTCCATCGGCTGCCCTACTTCCTGAGATCCTTCTAGCCCACAAACGCTTTTTCTGATGATGCAATACTCAGGAGTTTGATATCCTCCTACAGAGAATTTACAGGCTGGGGGGTTCTTGAAATAGACGGAGGCAATTTTTTTTTCTCTTTCTGTCTGCCTCTGGTCATGGAGTTACAATCAAGCTTGGTTCACAGTAACTTTGCGAACTTAATGCAAAACAGTTTTGATGTTACAAACATATCCCCAGCTATCCTGTCACCACTAAGATGGGACGCAAAGCAACCCCAGAAACACAAAATATTAAAGTTGGAAGAAATTTCTGAGATTGTCGAATCTTGACCAGTTTCCATGACGTGGATAGCAGGACATCCCCCGTGGGTTTATTTAGAAGAAAAAGAGTTGGCAGGAAGGAAAGAAAGTACTGTTTAGTGAAGAAAGATGGCTCAGTTTTAAGGGGAAAAAGATAAACATACGGTTTAACCTTTGAGGACTAAGTTTTGAAACTTTATTCTGTGTCATTTACTCATAGGCTATTTGAGTGCTTTTATTCCCATAAACCCATCTATATAAGCAGTTAAACATTTTTTTCTAGTCTTCTCATCTGAAAATCGGATTCCTTTCTCCTTGCAGGTTGTTTTCTACAGATTTATGCCTCTCAGTTGTGCTAGCTGGATGATGGCCTCCTTCTTGAAGGTATGTTGCTTATAGAGTTCATCATGGAATCAAAGTCTCATCAATCCCCAACAGAATCCAATGGAAAGAGGAAACCATTCACTTATCCTACTCTTGCCTGCACTTAGAGAGAAAAATTAAGAGTCTTTGAAATAATTTTATTAAAAAAAAGTAGGCTGACAGGTAATTTGTTAAGCTTTCAGTATCCACTGAGTTTTTTTTTTTTTGAACTTTTTTTTTTTAATGTTTTCAAGTCTCATCCATGTTGTAACATGTATTAGTCCTTCATTGATTTTTTTTTTTTTTTTTTTTTTTTGGCTGCATTGGGTCTTTGTTGCTGCGCGAGGGCTTTCTCTGGTTGCCGTGAGCAGGGGCTGCTCTTCGTTGCGGTGCGTAGGCTTCTCATTGCGGTGGCTTCTCTTGTTGTGGAGCACAGGCTCTAGGCACTTGGGCTTCAGTAGTTGTGGCACACGGGCTCTACAGCGCAGGCTCAGTAGTTGTGGCGCACGGGCTTAGTTGCTCCGCGGCATGTGGGATCTTCCCAGACCAGGGATTGAACCCGTGTCCCCTGCATTGGCAGGCAGATTCTTAACCACTGCGCCACCAGGGAAGTCCCTCCACTGAGTTCTTAAATCAATTACTTTCATAGTCTTTACAAAGACAAAATTTGAAGCATTTAATATAAACTACGTAACTCCCACCTCATGGCTGGATGAATCAGTCCATCAGAATATGTATTTTGTATTGATTATGTGCTTGCCTTTGGTGGATGCTAGGGTGAATACTAGAGGTGTCACATAAGGAAGCCCTGACATAAAGGAATTTAAAACCTTCTTGAAGAGACAAGATGTAAATACCAGAAAAGTCAATTATTCCAGGTTGTGTATAATTAGCTGCCAAAAGATACAGAATAGATGGTAAATACTACATGTATGTGGGCTCCAGAGTTGGAAGGACCTGGGAGGAAATGGGAAAACAACAGACGCAAAGTCAGTTAGATAGCAAAGCAGGGACCTTGATCAGGAGGGCTGAGCAGATTACCTGGCTGGAGTAGAGAGGTCATGCCAGGGAAGAGAGGTGGTAGGTAGCGCTGGCATTTTGTAGCCAGACTGCAGAGAGCCCTGGACACTAGGTGGTCAGACTCAGACTTTAAACTACAGGCAACAGGGAAGGCTCTTGAAAATGGATGTCTTAAAAACATGAACCTGAAAGTGTTATGTGGGAAGATTTAGGGGCCCAGGCAGACAAGCAGAGAGGCTAGAAGTTGGGAATCCACGTAGGCAGCTGTTGTAATAAATTGGCATGAAGAGAAAAGAGACTTGACAATGAAGAAGGCATATGAATACCACTAAGGTTTTAATATTCAGAGAGCTGTTTTGACTCTCGAAGCCCATAAAGTTAAGTGTTATTCAAATAAAAATCCAATACAAAAAAAATTTTTTCCCAAGCCCCAACCATTTGCCTTCTTATTTTAAGAACTGTTTGATAAATTATAGTACCCCTTCCCCCCACTGCCCCACACCTCCCCCAAAAAAACCTTAAAGTTTCTGTAAAACCTTATGGAGTAGAAACAGATGGTTAGAGAAGATCTATTCCAAGTTTCATTTAAGTACTTTTGATTTGTTTGCCTGCATTTCAACTTTGTTTATATGTCTACCAGGTATGCACATAGGACCTCCTTTTTTAGGTTAATGAGATTAGAAATCAGAACTTTCTTAGTTTTTCTTTTTCCTTCCTCTCCAACCTTCAAGGTGCAAAGTATTTGTGAAATCACAGTGATTATAAACAATTTCAGAAGGCATGAACTGGCCCCCTGTTCCCATGAAACAAAAGGTGCTGAAGAGGAGAGAGAGGTGTCAGGTTATGCAGACATAGCCCACTTTACAGAGTGAGTTAATTCCTGGATATTTTCCTGCAAAACAGATTTCACTATTGAAAGACATATTCTCAATGTTTTTTAGCAAATGCCACGTGAGAGAGCTGTTCTTTGGAAAACATTTTGACTCAGGCACAATGAAGTCTCAATTAAGAATGCAGCAAACCTTTGAAGAACACTTATTTTAAAGGAAAACAATCATTTTCTTAAGAATATTTGCACTTTGACTCAAGATTAGTCACAATAGCAGGAGGCAAAGTAGTCAGGGTTAGCTTTTGGTTTGGTACAAAGCTGCAAGGCAAGCTTACTTGAGTGTAGCTCACTAGACTGAAAAGTCCCTCAGTTTCTCTTCAGCTCTCTCCAAGAGCTCTCAAACCTATGATATTCCACTGTCTTTGATTTCTCACTCTCTGTTTCCTCACCAATCATGGAAGCTGCTGTTTTTAAAGAAATGAACAGATTGCTTTGGGTGAAAGGGGTGGGAATGGGGATGAAGACACCAGATCTGAAAGAGGCAAGGATGAACAAGATGGGAGTAAATAAGTATTTACAGGACCTGTGGACACGGGGAATGCTAACATTCTCTAAAGGAAAACATCAGCTTATGAAACAGTTTCTGGCTAATAAGTTCCAAAGCAATGAACAGCCAAGTGTTGTTTCTTTTTCATTTATAAGCTATATTTATTTATTTTCTTAAAATGTCTAAATAGGGACTTCCCTGGTGGTCCAGTGGTTAAGACTTTGTGCTTCCATTGCAGGGGGCACAGGTTCGATCCTTGGTCGGGGAATTAAGATCCCACATGCTGCACGGCGTGGCCAAAAAAAAGTCTAAATAATCTCTAAAATTATGACTATTTAGACCCCCAGAAGTCTTTAGTATCTACTGGAAGCAGCATGTAAACTCTTCAAAGCAAATGGGCATTCCCTCACCCAGTGGGACTTGCAAGAGTTAGCTTCCAGGAGCTCCTCCAGTGTGATATCTTCTAGTTCCTATCAATCCAAACAGAGAACCTGGTGGGCTGCTCAAAATCCACCAAAAGCCAAAATCACTCCTGATCTTGTGACAAACAGACCTCAGATAATGAAGATGATATATGACAAGGACTCTTGCCTCGTGAAAAGAGGAAAGGCTGGACCTGCCATAACATGAAGTACATAAAGAGCACAGAGCCAATGCATCAAATCCTTTCATCTTAGGGTTGATCAGAACCAGAGCCTGCAGCAACCCGAGGGTAAACTTCAAATACATAACAGGAATAGCTCTTCTCATCAAGGGTGGTCAGTCTGAGGAACAAGATTATGCAAGTCAGAAACTTACATATCACAGGAAGGAGGCCAATAACAATATCGGGATTGTTGCATGTCAAATGTAAGGCTCTCTGTTATAGGTTGATTTGTGTCACTCAAAAATCCCTGTGTTTAAGTCCTAACTCTCAGTACCTCAGAATGTGACCTTATTTGGAAATAAGGGCATTACAGATGTAATTCAGATGGAGTCATACTAGAGTAGAGTGGACCCCTAGTCTATTATGACTGGTGTCAGTATACAAAGGGGAAATTTGGACACAGACACACACAAGGAGAACATCCTATGGAGATAAAGGCAGAGATCGGGTGATGCAGCAGAAGCCAAGGAAGGCCAGAGATTCCAGCAAAGCACCAGAGCATGGAAGAGAGGCATGGAACAGATTCCCTCTCAGCCCTTAGAAGGAATCAACCCTGCCCACATCATGATCTTGAACTTCTAGCGTCCATAACTATTAGAAAAATAATTCTTGTTTTTAAGCTACCAGGTTTGTGATACTTTATTAGGGTAGCCCCAGCAAACTAATACAGTCACTAAACGTCGTACAACTTGTGGTGAACTGCAGAAAGGCATTTCTTTTCTACGTTTAATTTTTTTTTTTTGCATTGGGTCTTAGTTGCGGCAGGCGGGCTCCTTAGTTGCGGCATGCGGGCTCCTTAGTTGTGGCATGTGAACTCTTAGTCGCGGCGTGCATGTAGGGTCTAGGTCCCCAACGAGGGATCGAATCCAGGCCCCCCACATTGGAAGCGTGGAGTGCTAACCACTGCGCCACCAGGGAAGTCTCCTCTACTTTTAATATTAAAAGGAGTGGTAATGGTATTTGGAGTGGTAATGGTATTCAGGCCATTTTGTTTTGTCTTTGCCCAAAACTTCATGTGTCGGTGGCAGACAATGGCTAAAGTCTTGATTGGATGGCCTGTTCTCAGAATGCAGAACATCCCCTCTGCAGGGGAGCAGAAAGCCACATGCCCTGGCTGCTTCTCAAAGCCTTTTCCTTTTGTCCCTGGACAGGTGATCGAGGTCCATTCCATACCAGAGGGAAAGAGAGATAATCATGCAGTGCAGTGAGGGAGAGCTACTGGTCCCCATCTACAGAAACCAGGGAAAGGGGGCATGGCTCCCGCCTTGGTGCTTCAGGCACAGTTAGCTGAATGTATGTCTGTCCTGCAGTTTAAGTCCCCTTCTTCTGCTACCAACTCCCCTAGGAAGTCTTCCAGGATTTTCCTTAGCCAGAACAATGGCACATCCTTGGGGTCACAATGTACTCTATTAGTGAGTTGTTTTCATGTCTGTATTTCTCACAGGATAGAACATCCTTGAGAACAGGCCCCATGCTTGTGTACTCCTTTTTGCACCTAGCAAAATTTTTCCAAACGCTTAAAACAAAACAGGTGTTATCTAATTAAATAATAATTTCCCCTGGAATCTGTTCATGTCAGCCTATTCCAAGAGAGATAGTTTAGAAATGACCCTTTAGGAATCCATATGACTATAACATTCACAAAATTTCCATCAAAATATGAGGCTAATTACATTATTTCAGCTTTGTGTCAGACCTCTGAATAATTTTTTTAATGGCATTTTTTCTGGATTTTTGGATGTTTGCTTTAATATTCTATATATTTTATTTGTTATGATCTCTCTTCTCATTTTAAATAAATACTCACTAGTAATAACATAAAATATGAGGGGCAAAACCTCAAGTCCAACTCATCTCTCTGGGAGTGGGGTGATCTTGTCCCTGAGGAGTTTCTAGTTGGCTGAAGTTGCATAATAGTCTCTCTTTTGCACAATCTCCAGACTTTCTTACAAAAACATGAACAAAGTGTAGACGCAAAACGTACCTGGGTCAAACTGAATCAGCTTAGATGGAGTCATAGTGAAATCCTTTCCAACTGTAGCTGACACTTGGTTGACCTTAAGAGGGAAAAAAAAAAATCTTTTTTTTTAATAAAAATAAATATTCTGTAATAGAAAAACATCTAGTGTAATCTCATACTAGACTAAACTCATGCTCTCCAATCTGTTTTTAACATTAAGTGTTTTTTTTATTATAATACATCATTTTTGACCCATCTTCCTTAAAGTTAACTTTTTCCTAGACTAATATCAATGGAAGTAAACATAAAACTTTATTTTTATTTTTTTCTTCTCCTTTATAAATGATTCGGTTATTGGAGAAAGTAATGTGAATTTTAAACAGTATACTTCTCTTTGTTACAAATATCATTTTATTTCATGGGCTTCCCTCTACCCCAACCAGGTCCTAAAATAATGCCTTGGAGGAAAGGGAGAAGGGCAGTGAAGAGAAGGAAAAGCGGGTACTCCTGACAACCGGGGTGCTGATCTGTCAGCCAGCTTGGAGGTATCCTGCGAGCTCAGGGCACTGAAAGCCTTTAGACCAGATGAACTAAAACAAGTCTGGTCCATTTTCGCATCTGGATGAAACCATTCCTCTTCACAGACATGAATGAGGGCTCTGTGGGGATGACAGTCCTGGGGAACAGCCACACAAAGGCCATCCACACCCAGAACCAAGGGCTTCAGAAGCTCCTTCAAGTAAGTTGGAAAAAAAAAAGAAAATTGGTCCAGTCTAAAGAGACAATTGGCTGACCCCTTTTTCCCGTCCCCCAGGGCTGAAGAACAAAGGTGATTTAAGGGCTCTGACATCTCGTGCCCTTAACTTCCCCCAGAGGAGCCTAAATATGTGTGAAGAACACATATTTAGTTTGAAATATGGTTGAAAAGGAGTTTGAAAAAGAAGCTTCAGCTGGTTTGAAAAAGAGGTCCTTGAATGAGATGTTCAGGAAAGTGAGTAACTCTATTCCTTCACTTTCTTACAAAGGGATGAAGGGCACAAGTAAAAACTTACAAATTCCTATTTCTTTGGCCTCAGACATTATCTGCGTTTCTAACCAAAGGCCCTAACATCTGCCAGTGGTCTGCAGTGGAAACGTTTTGCTCAAGAAGAGTACTGCCTCCTAAGCTCCCATTTGTTCTTTCTCCACAATGCCAAGGCTCCTCCCGAACAACCTTTCACTGTGGAAAGGCAGCCCATTGCACACCTGTACCCATCATATGCTGGGAGTTACATTTCCCCATGTGGTTCTTGCACGTGCAATTACCTAGTATTTACCACCACTGAGCTTACAGAATCCTATGTGGGAAAAGGAATGGGCTGAGTCAAGGTGGCTGCAGAAATCAGTCCGGGGCAGGTGTGTGATTCAAACCACGGCAAACAACGTAGGGTAAAAGTGCTTTCTTCTCCTTCCTCCCAGCCAAGCAGCCAATAAGCTCCAGTCTAAAGCAGCAGGCTGTGCTGTAAGAAGAGTGGTCCCTGAAGGACTTGGGCTGTTTGCGAAAGGCCTGCAGACTCAGCTGGCAGCTTCACTGTGTGCACTCAGCTTAAGCAGACAAAAGGTTCCGTCACACTACGTCTGTTGTTTCTACCTGGCAAGATGAATGGTTCTGTGGCCCAAAACTCCAGACTAGAGCATATGGTGCTTTTTATGGAGGACCAGAAGAATATTAGAAAAACATCCAAGCGGGTTCTTTCTTTTTCCATAAACAATCTACTGGGAAAGTAGAGGGGATACCCAGTTATCTGATGATTTAATAAAAATAAAACACCCCAGATCAGGGAAAAAGACCCTATGCCCACTAGAAAGATAAATACTGAGTCTGGATATAGTAGAATTTATGTGCACAAGGTTGTGAGGGTGATTTGAACTTATTATTGTAATTGAGACTTAGCTGAGATGGCATTTTTTTCCCAGAAGCTAGTATCACTGCTTTTTTCCTTAGATTGAGGAGGGGAGTCTTTCAGGCTCATTCACCAGCATTCGTAGGTATAGGATTTTCATGCTCTCATCCACTTGAAGTGCAATTTTTATAGTGACTCCTAAAATAATCTTTCAATTCTAGAAGCCACAGGGTGTGCTCCACGGCCCATGGCAGTGTAAAGAAATAGCAGGTGACTAGTCCAAAAATAATTATTGAAAATTCCTTATATTTCAGGGTGCCTGTATTGATACATGGTCTCTTAATTTTGCGTGACCTGGGTGAAGCTTAAGATAGGTGTGTTCCCTGATTTTTTCACCCACTGAGACCACAGGAAATGGTCCTGGTGCATACTAAGAGAAAGCCATTTGGGGACTTACATTTGCCTACAACTTTCCTTTCCAAAGCAGAGTTTGGCCCAAGTTCACTAGGTTGGATAGATCTCCCTTGTGAAATCAAACTTCAAGAGTTAAAGACCAGATTTAAAAACTAAAAATGGGTTAGAAATATCCTATCTAGGAGCTAATGCACCTGGATAAATGATGGAAGGACAAGGAGGTTTTGTACTTAGACTCTCGGGAATAGGGCAACACTCGTGCAGTTTGAAATTTCCTTAGTTACTCTGAATTTTTCGAAGGAAATAATCAGAGGCCCCAACCAGCAACCGAGGTTTTAGCTGGAAAGTTGACAGAGTTGTTACCTTTACACTCACAAAGGCCGAGTCCATGGAATATCCCTTTCTGGTAATTTCCAAGGGCAATACGCCCACATTCTCACAGACCTCATATTCAGTCTGTGACCACTCGATACGAGACCACTTCAGTTCCAAGCTATGCATGTAAGGAAAAGAAGAAAGAAAGTCATGAGAAATGCATAATGGATGCCTGAGGGGTTCCTCTGCTGGGTAGGAGGCTGAACCACTGGTCCACACTGGGAGACAGAAGTGGTTCATCAACCTACACCAATGCTACAAGCTCCTTGCACTTGTTTGGGACATTTTAGCTCACAAAGAACTTTTACTGTCACTGTCTCATTTTTTGCTCTCAACAATGCTGTGATGTAGAGCACAGATTAGAATTCCATTTTACAAATGCAGAAATAAGGTTAAAAGTCTATCAGAGGTCCTACAATTATTAGTGATAGAAAAGGGACTCCTACTTGCATGTTCAGAAGGGAAACAGGCAGGTGTTAAGTTCAAGGAGAAGTTCATTCTTGGAAAGGACATTGATATGAAATCTTCTCTCCTATCTGTTGGCCTCCTTCATTGATACAACAAGATCATTTCCAGGCAGAGGTCTTCTCTGAACTTGGGTTCGGTTTAATAACAAGATATCTTTGAGAATGTGCCTAGGAGTTAGAATGTGCATGTGTTTTAAAGCATTATCTGTCCCGTCCTCTGTGCATATAAAAGGGCTACGCTAATATGTACCTTGGATGCAGCTATACAACTGAATAAACTTGCTAAATAAAGGGTGGTCTTTTTTTCCACACTATATTTAGTAAGCACGACATTTGATGGAAACTGACTTCTTTAATCCTCATGGCATGGAGAGGGACTTTTTTTTCCTTTTCTTCAGAAAAGAACACCAAGCTTAGAGAGGTTAAATAACTACCTCGAAGGCCAAAAGCTATGACAAAGCTAACAGACAGCAGAGATGGAATCCCCAGTATAAATCTGAAACCAAATGTCCTATTCCTTCTCTACCATTCTTCTTCCCAACAGAAGTTCTTCATGACTCTTGCAGTCTGAGCTCAAGCAGGGGACTACAATTTTATCTTTACCCTGAAGTGTTTCCCTTTCTGAGGTGAGAAAACTTGAAATGTTTCACCTGAACATTTCTCTTCAAATATGTTCTTACATTCTTTACCCCCTGTAACCTTTCAGCAATAAAGACATGAGCAATCTTCACTATGATCATTTAACCCACTTCCATTGCTTGTGTCTTATTCATTTCCCTTTCATTCTCCATTCACAAAACCCTCAGTGGTTGCCTTACTGTATTCCCAAACTTTCACTTAGATTCAGGCTCTTTCCTCTAGACTTTTAAAGTTACTTTACAATTTTCTTTTCCTTTCAGAGCTAGAAATTCTGGGTGCTACTATGTAGAGCATAGAATTCACAAATTTCACAGGGCTCTCCAGACTTTCCTGTAGATCATTCATATTAGAGAGTACGTTTATCCTCTAATAATCACCGTATGTCCTTGTACCAGTCATGTGTCACAGTCACATCCTATAGATTAAGTTCACGAGCGAAATAAACTCAATAGCACTGTCTCCTACTCCACTAACCCTGAGCCAGTGGGACAAGAGTAGTGTGGGAGTGTGGAATGAATTTGTATGAATGTTTATTCAATCAATACATATGAAATTTACTATTATTGGCATGCTGGGCTTCACAAAATTTTGACATGAAAATAGGATCCTTATATTCAATAGTATTCAAAGACCCCTCATGGGTCTTTGATGCAACTGACTTCAAATCTGTCATGAAACAGATCAAGAAATAAAGAAATAAGTGACTATGCTTAAAGAATCACAAGATAACAAGCAACAAGGATGTTATAAATGCTAATAGAAATAACACATTGCAAAGAATTCCTAAAGGATCCAGAAAAATGAGAAAGGAAAACAAAATCAGCAAGAGGGATTGGGGGAAAAGACAGAAAGATAAAAGAGGAGGAAAGGGGAACAATGGGAAGGAGTGAAAGAGATACACGGGATGGATTTCAGCTAAGTCTCAGTAAGGTTCAAATGAGTTTCAATGTTCAACCTTCTAAGAATCCATTCATTGCTAATCCATGACCAGCAAAACTTCATCATGTCACTCTGCAGGTCCAGGTGACCCCAAGGCCTAAAGTGAAATGTGATTTGATTGCTGATCTAGATCCATAAGGGGACCATGCAGTGTTGTTCAGCTTCAAAGCATTAAGGGTCTTGGTGTTTGGGAAAGTGCATGCATAACCCTGATACACCATTAGAATGCTTCATAATGCTTAGAGGTTAAGATTGTCATTACACAGTGTTCTACTTTATTTTCTTAAAACTACTCCCTACAAATAATAAAGATCTATTGAAAAGCCATGAAATTTAAGCCGGGCTATATATTTTCTAGAAAAATACTTAAGTCACGAAGCACTTGCATACCTAGAGGATATGTGTGACACATGTTTTGAATGTGTTTTTTGTTTTCTGCAGTATTGTATTTAAGAAGATCTTTCTACACTGAGACTGCGGTTGCTAAAACTCTACACAAACACCTGAAAGAAAAGTAAGAGATGTAGTCAATCACTTGGGAACTCTCCCTGAAAGAAGCCACACAGACGTATGCTTGGTATCATGTAGGTAACCAGGTGCAGGACCCCATGAGAGAAATGTGGGAAGCTCTGGATTGGGAGGTGTCATGCAGACAAGAGTTGGTTCAAATCTTCACATTTTAATGATCCCTCCCTTCTATGATCACAAAGTAAAGCTCGCTCTAAAGTCAGAAATTAAGTTTACAGATACACTTTCTGTGAAGCCCACAAGGCAATCATTTCAAGTCACTTAGCAGGACATGAGAACTCCTTAAGGCCCTAGGTCACGGCTTCTCAACCTTGACTCTATCGACATCTGGGACCAGATGATTCTTTGTGGTGGGAGGCTGTCCTGTGCATTGCAAGAAGTTTAGCAGCATCCCTGGCCTCGAACTCATGAGATCCACCAGATTTAGCCACACCACTCCCCTCTGGTTACAACAATCAAAACTGTTTCCAGACCTTTCCAAATGTTTCCCTGGGGAAAGTCATCCCCAGGGGAGAAACCTTCCCTAAGTGATTGCGGGGACTCAAAACAATAGAATATTTCATTTAATGTATAAGCCAAATTTTGGTTCCCAACAACTATCGTGAATGAAAGACACAGGATGGAGGAGTAGAAATTAAACGGGATGGGACTTCTGGTCCCTCTCTAACTCTAAGTCAAGCACGAGAAAATCTGTTTAATCACTCAATTTAAAATCGCAATCCGTCCCCAAAATCCAGTGTCTGTGATCCCCCTTAATCTGACCAACTTTCATTTTCCAAAGTACATATCGTGTATACCATACTATTTAATTTACTTAGGTACCAAGGAACTTAGCTAAGTACTTAGGTACTTAGCTCCAAGTAAACAGGGGTCTTTGGTTCACTGATGTATCACCAAGTCCCTTCTAGAGTGACTGAGACATAGTAAGAGCTCAATAAGTATTTGTTAAAGGAAATAATGAACCTTGTTTAGCTTCCTGTTTGAAAAGCTAAGTTGACCACTGAAACTTTTTTTCTCCCCAGCCCTATTAACGTATTTCACACAGTCTGAAAAAAAACGCTAGACTAGATGATCCTCACATGTTTTTTCTAGCCCTGACTTACTCTGGATTCTTTAGCTCCTATTGGACTAGAGAGAAAGGTGGCATTGGTAAAAGAGCATTCTATCATAAAGCATGATTTCTTGTTTTCTAAGGCCTGTGCATGCTTCTCAACATTAGACAATGTCTAGAGACAGCTTTGTTTTTCACAATGGGAGGAGGGTGATACTGGTTATTTAGTGGGTAGAGGCCAGGGACACTGCTAAGCATCCTTCAATGTACAGGACACCCAACTCCCCCTCCACCACTGCCCCACAGCAAAGAACTGTCTGGACCAAGTAGTCAATAGTGTTGAAGTAGAGTCAAAAATATATACTTTCTGATATTTTATTTTGTGGCTACTTGGTTCATTTATATGAAGGAACAATGGACCAAAAGCACCAGTTGGGATTAAAACTCTACTTTGGGATATGGGACATTAATCCAGGTTAACAAGAGTGTGTAAAAAAGGTACTTGGCTTCTCTATGCCTCAGTTTCCTCATTTCCCAAAGTGCAATAATAATGAGTCTGTACTTCAAAGAGGTTAAATGAACCTTAATGAATACTCATTAAGTACTCTGAGCTTCTCAGTGAAAGGTTTTATAGTAGCTAAAATTGTGATTAAATTATTCTTATAACTAGGTCTTCACTTATAATCAAGTGGCACATGACTTAAGAAAATCAAAATGGTAAAAAATATTTTTCCAAGTGTTCAATCTAAGACATCAATTCAAAGAGGATGCTATTAAGCTCAATAAAAATGCTATGAACACCTGCGTTTTCATTTTTGTCTTTCTCTCATGATAATGGGGAAACAGTGTTTAGACAGGAAGCAGCACAGCTAGTACCCCAAACAAGTGCTTTGGAGTCAGACACATCTCACAACCACTTATTAGTGTGTGATTATGGTCAGTTAGTCTCTCTGGACCTCAGTTTTCATTATCTTTAAAATGAGGGGAATTATATTCACGTCAAATGATGCAAATTAAAATTTGTTAATATGTATAAAGCACCTGTACACAGTAGGTGCTTAATAAGGGCTATTTCCCTTCCCTTCCTCTGTGGTTTCTTAGATCTAGTCTGGAGATAAATACTTCAACTTCTGGCTTGCTGGTAACATGAAAGCCGAACCTAACTAAGAGTTTCAAACTCTTCCCCTACAATGTGTTTCATAAAAGCTGCTAAAGCATTGCCAAGTTCGCCTGGTAGAAATTCCTTTTCTTTTTTGATTTCTTTGGCTCTTCTCTTTTAAGGCCAAGGATGAATAACAGAACAGCTAGAATGAGGGTAGCCAAAGGGAGGAGAAGAATCAAAGTGCTTAGAATCATGAAGCAGCTGGAGAAGCAGCCACTGAGTTATGCAGAACTTCAGCAAGGGTCAACTTTTCTTTTGAAGTTCACCTTTTTGCAGTGGGCACAAGAAAGAGGTCAACCCTGAATGCATGTTAAGAAACTGGCTTGGTCAGAAGTCAGCTATATTCTGTGGTCTGCAGAGGTGTTTTTGATGAATGATGTGGTCCTGTGTAACTGAGTTTGGGTGGTATGCAGACCATCTTGAGATTCACATCCGACTAGAGAACAGTCGTGAGCGTATGAGTGAATCACGCCAAGGCGTGAGCCGATAAGATGAGCACTCACATTGAGGTCAGGGTGCACTGTGGCCTCTGCCATTCATTCACTTAGTGACTTCTGGCCAATTACTTAAATGCCTTGAGCCTGATTTTCTTATCACCCTCAGAGGATTGTGTTTTGTAGATTAAATTGGACAACATACGTAAAAGCGCCTAGCACAGTGCCTGAAATTTTGGCACTTAACCAAATCTAAATCTTGATGCAAATTTCCATGGATTTCAGTGTTCTAAAATAACTTCTATTTACAATAAAATGTCTCCCAAATGTATCCCATGAAAAACTTGTTTCATGAGCTATTCTGGGGCAGGGTGGTCTTGGTTCTATAGTCAAATCAGGTTGAGATATGTTGCATACTATACCCCTCTCTCGAAGATTCCCAGTGCACACAAGCAACTTCGTGACTCTGGCATTTGATGCATTAAGCAGCACGCAAGCTAGCTAGCAATAACTTGATTACATGAAGATTTGCAAACACCATTTCTAATGGAATATCTATTGACCCTTCAGGAATGATATTCTATAGAAATGCTGCCGTAGCAAAAACTTACTAGCGATCAAGATTCTGGGACAATTCCCACTGAACATGGGTCCTTCTTTTCTTTAAAGAGCCTCCATTTTGCTCCAGATTGCACCCACCTGTCTCTTCAGCTGTGTTATAGAAGGTCCCACCTCTTTAAACATGCAGAATATTAATCTATTAATCCCGTCTAAGCCAGAAAAGAACACAAAGTTCTACAGCATTTAGCTGATTGATTAACAAGCATATGGATTATTCACTTTGTGAATCAACGCAGAGTCAATTTCTAACTAGAGATGGGCTTGAGCTGGCCACCAAATGTCTCTGGGATCCTTCTTCAGTCAATTGTTGCCCCCATGTGAATGAACAACAATAGTAATCACCACCACAGGTCACATTTGTTAATGACTTTAAGTATAGAAGTTGCTTACATATGTTTTACCTCATTTGTTCCACTAAAGAAATTGTAGTACTGTCCCCACTTTACAGATGAGATAACTAAGATAAGTAAGCCTTGACCCAGGTCAGTGGGAGAGCCAAAGCTCAAACCCTGTTCTTTGGCTCTCAGTCCAGTGGTTTATTGTGTATTATCTATCCCATAACCCCCAGTGCCTCAGCCATGGAGTACACACTCATATTGAAATGTAAATGTAATTTACATTTAGGGTCTTGAGGAGTAAGTATTCCCCCTTTCTTGCTGCTTTGGTGGCCAAAGACTGGACAGAAAGAAGGGAGCTGAGTCTATTGCTTCTTTTCCTACAGGCCATTTCCACACACTCATTAAAAGTGGGCGAAAAGTCCTTTAGTGCAGTGAGGAAAACCATGGACTCAAGAACCATACTTTCTGGGCCTAAATCTTAGCTCCTTCACTAGCTAGGTGTATGAGCTTGGAAAAGTCACTTCCTATCTCCTTGCCTCAGACTCCTCACCTGTAAATTCTGGATTATGATAGTACCTAACTTAAAGGTGGTTTTGATGATTAAACGAAGAGCAATGAACTAGAGCAGAAACCTATATTGTAAATGCCTGTGATTTATAATGTACGTGTAAGTAGCTTCCTGCTGGCTGTCATGGGAAGACAGACCACTATTCATAACATTTGTTTCCTGCTGGGAAAAAAAAGTTCTTCTTGTTGCAAAAAACATCTACTTACAAATGAGGTTAGGGCCAACTATATCCTTCAAAATTTATAAAGATAAGCACTGAGTAGTTTCCACCTCCCCCCACCCACTCTAGAGGAGACAACTTAATATATGTCAGATCAAATCAAAGTTATTTGGGATTAACCATCAGTAGGCATATTTTACATTATATTCCACTGGTTCCAATCATTACAAGCTGAATTAGAAACAACTTCAGCGTAAGTACCTGAAAAAAGGTATCCAGTACAAGTAGGAGCCTATTTTAAAAGCCTCAAGTAAGGTCATAAATTCTGTGATTCTGCAATAAATTTGAGGATTATTTAAAATCATAAATCATCTTCAAAAACAATGCCCTTGGTAACAATGAGGACTGAAAAGGGTATGTAGGCGAAGCAGTATCAATCTAGCTCTATTTTGGGAAAAAAAATTCTCTGGCACCTATGCTGTGTTCTCATGTGGAAGACCAGCAGTCAGTATTTGATGAGTAGCAAGTCTGATCAATATTCTTAGGTTTTTTAGTTGAACTATTAAAAAGCAAGTGAAATCAATTTATTAACATTTTTGGAGCAGGATTTTAAAAAAAACATTTCCTTGAAAATTGGAAGACATTTGTCTGAACTGCAAATAGGTAATATATTTTGTATAAAGATTGTAATCCCGAGGCAAGAGCATTTTAATGGTAGGTGGGCAGCTGTTTTACTTTTATAGCTCCATGATTGTATTTTAATGTCAGGGGACAGGACTTCCTTGCTCATACCTATTTCCCAGCTTCTTGTACTGCGCACCTGGCCTATAGTAGCCACTCGGTAAAAATCTGGACCAGGTATTGCAGGCAATAGAGGTGGGACCCTGGGAACATGTTTTGTTAGAGACGTGTTTTTCTAACAATGACTACAGAGACCTCTGCTGGCAGATATTGGGACTACAATTCAGGATTAGAAAGAAAAAGCAGGAATGAACGGAGCAGAGGTGAATTTCTCAATTTTTCATTTCTTCCTTTGTCCATATTCTGTCATAAAAGCCCCCTCACTTGTGGTACCTAGTTTGACTAGGATAAGGTAATTACTAAAACTAGGATAAATGAACAACTTTCCTTTGAGGTGACTGGGAAGGGTATCAAACTTAAAGAGAAAGTAAAAACACTGCTCGTGGAGAACTGGGCTATGATTAACCTTTCTGTGATCATCTGACAGCTGGTAAGTTATTGAAGGTATACCTTCCAAAAAAGTTTAGAATAGGGACCTGGTGAGTGAAATTACTATGGTCTGTTAATGTTGTTAATTTTGAGGGTTTGTTAATCTGGTTATTCTGAAAGTCATACACTTTATACAAATTCTAAGCATCACTTAATATCTCCCCAAGTCTGTTTTCCTCTTTGTACTGTCTTCACCTTACCTATGATAGGTTTACTGACTTACAAAAGCAGTCACTAGTTATTGCTTGGGTTTTGGGGAAGAGAAAATGTTTTGCTAGCACTTCCTGACTTCCTCATTCTTCCCAGTTCTAGATATTTTAGAGATTTAGATTTAGGAGACTGTGGTTACTAACACGGTCCTAGAGTGACCTCTTGCTGCATGGTTTGTACATGAGCCTACAAGCTCAGTCCTGGATGCCAGTGAATTGTCAAGACAGAAACCTCTGTGGGTGTGAAAGGATATGCATTTGTAAATGCATGCATAAAATGAATGACCCCGTTAAGTTAATGAACTTAACTTTTTAATGTTTCCATATTCTGTGAAGCTATTGGCTTTCCCATTATCAAGCAGTAATAGAAGTTTCCCTCTCCAAAATCAATTCTATGAGCTTGTGAAATAATCTATCAATTTGTCCTCTTAGATTCTGTTTAAAAAATAACATTTCGCTTTCCTAATCAGATACATTCTGGACATTATATGCAGGACTATTGAATAAGCAAAAGAATTTACATTTGAGGAGTGGCAGAGTTCCCTGTGGGGTCCATGACTTGAAATTTCACGGTATCTGAATTTACTTCCAAAGATGGGTTTATGACGTAAAGAACGGTCTTACTGTTTAAGTCCTTTTGGCTAAATTTCTCATGGATAAATTCACCTACAAAAAAGAAGTAAATGAGTTTCACTGGTAATCAAATAAAATATTAGGTAAGAGCTGATACAATTTTATGGCTATTTTATTTCAAACTCCTCTTTAAAAACAGCCAAAGTATATTTTTTAAAGAAATTAATAAAATGTAACTATCTTAAAATTCAAATTCAATGAACTTAAATTAGGCTTCCAGATTACTTTGTCTCAGAAATATTGTACCTTAAATATGAAAATAGAGAGGGAGTAGGAAGATATAGTAATAAAATCTAAAATTGTGCCATCCTGTTTAGTGACATATTGTAATCATTGTCTTCATAAAGCAGAAATAAGATACTATCCAGAGAAAACTTACACCAAAAAAATTGTTTTTAATGAACTTACATCACCTTGGAATTCATGATACAAAAAAAATGAGTCACAAATATGAATTTGGTCCTGACAATGTGTGTTCCTGTCAATATATTACAATCTGGTTATTGAAAAAAAAATTGTAAACAATAAACAACTATGTATCAGTATTTAGTTCTCCCACTCAAGATGAATTTAGGAAAACACAGCTTCAAACGCTCTTTAGCACCGATATTGATTTATAAACTGCATCTATCAGGAAGCCCTGGGGAGTGTTTACCAAATGGGCCTGCACTTAATTAAATTACTGTCTAGCATTGCCAGCCACTGGGTATTTTAAAATGAGCAATTACAAGGAGTAAGGAAGGCAGTACCTGTTGTTGTATTCTCCAGATGTCCATGTTGGGGGCCTCGTAAAATCTTAAAGATGATCTGATTGTCATCAGTGTCGGGGTCCGATGCCTTCAACACGTGGGAAGTGATGTAAATCCCATAACAACCATTTTTCAGGATCCCCACTTGAGAAGGGGAATGCAAATGTGTGATGTGGGGGGCTGCTTTGTCCACCTGGTCCACCTGCATGATCAATAATTACACACAGTGTTATACAAAGGCTTCTCATCCCCAAGCAACACAGGGCTTTAATGGTTCAACAATGACAAACTCTCCTGAATTTCAGATTCCTTATCCTCCTCATTGGTTAATTTCTGCTGAAAACGATCTCATTCACAATATTCTCAGCAAACATCATTGTGCCTGGAAGAGAGGCCAACTTTCTACTGTAAACTTTGACCCAGCTTTATTTATTTGTCCACCGTCAGACTACCCCATTAGGACCTAAGCTCCCTGAGGGCAGACACATGTCTTTTTCTCCCCAACTATTTATTCCCTGCACCTGGCACAATGCCCAGCTATAACAGAAGCTCAAGAAATACTTGTTGAATGAATACATTAAAACTGACCCAAGAATTGTATTGCAAACTTAATATTAGTCCTACAGAAGGATTTCCCCTTTTTCCCAGTGTTTGGTGACTTACAGAAAAACACATGTAAGGTTTTACAAATGCATTGAACATTTTTTTTTTCTCGTGTCATTGTTAAGATAGCAAAAACGTTGAGTAGAAATAAAAATACCTCAGTTAAAAAAGTGAAAAGTGCTTATCTATAGGCATTTGCATATTTGTTTTATTGACAGTGAGAACCGGATAACTAAACAGGTAGGCTCAATCTGTGAAGATTGTGATGGGCAATTACTCATGAGTGAAAGAGATATATAGGTTCAAACACTACAAAGGGCCTCATTCAGGTATCGTATGGAGCTCAGTCCCTCTTCAAAATGACTCTTATAGGTTAGGGAGGGAACATTTTAGGATGAATTAGCACAATTCATCACTGATACCACAAAAGAGGTACAAGAACACTTGTACTTCCCTTCACTCCTAATCATTCAAATTTTAACTTTATTTACCCCAAATGATCCTGTTGTAATTCTACCAAAGAGTGTCAATAAGACTATATATATTTTTGTGTATGATCATGTGATAAACTGCTATTCATCTATTAATAAGAAAAGGAGGTAGGATAAACTAGTAACTAGTAAAATTCCCACAATTCAATGTTAACTGGTAAAAAACAAAAAACAAAACCCAGCAAGTTGCAGAATAGGAGACAACTACACTACCATTTTTGATCAAAACAAATACGTATATATGTTCATACAGACATAGACAAAATTCTGGGAGTATTTGCACAAACCTGTTCATTTGTCTTGGGATGAGGAAAAATTACCGCTTCTCCTTTGAGTATTTCTGTATGGAATTTTGTAACAACCAAATATTATTTTTCCTTTTAAGTTGGCAAGCTGCTTTTTGATTAAAGAACATAATCATACCTCATGTTGGTAAATGTTTGGAAAAACAGACATTTTTATATTTTGCTGGTAGAAATTCAAATTAGTGAAAATTTTTTGGAGATAAATTAGACGTATATGTATATTAAAAATGTGCACATACTGTGATCCAAAATTTTCAGTTTTTGAATGTATCCTACAGAAATACATGTGTACACAAAAATATATATATATGGATGTTGACTAAAATATAATTTGTAATAGCAATTAACAGAAAATTCCATAAAACATAAAAATCCAACAGGGGATTTATAAACCATCTCTGCCTGAGATTGAGTGCCATGCAGCCTTTAAAAATTGTGTTTTCAAGGAAGATTTAATGACATGCGGAAATTTTTATGAGTGGAAACAGGCAATATGCATAATAGTACATATAATATCATCCCTTTTTTATTGCAATAAAAGAATGCAAGGAAGCCACTGACAGCAGTAGGATGATGAAGGGTTATTTTTTTGTCCTTTTCTGTAGTTTATGAATTCTTTACAACAATTATTTTATAAGCTGAAATAGCAACAAACATTTTCAAAAGTTAGTCATTTTCCTCTCCTAAAAAAGTGTGGATGGCTCCCTCAGAGCAGTGAGGTTGGGTGGGAGGTGGAGGGTCAAACACTTATCATGGCCATTGGGGGAGAAGCTCCAGGGTGACTAGTAGGAAGGATGGTCAATGTCAAGAGAGGAAAAATACAAATACTTCAAGCCATGTAAGTAATCCTCAAAGTTGGTAAATACTTGAGTATAGGGATTTTTTTTATGTTATATTTTCCTTAAAAATAAAAGTATTACAAAAGGAATAAATGCCTGTTGTGTTCATTTGTTTTTAAAAAATTGTTAATATCTACACTCCGGTTACATGGTCCCCTGTTGTGTCTTTGGTCCTACTTTGTGTTAAAATCTATTCTAGTCTTATTAAATTTCTAGTTTCTTCAAAAGCAGGTCTTTTGGATCAGTATAACAGAAGCATTTTAAAATATTGGAGTATAAGACATTTTTTTAAAAAGGCTACATCCTTATGATCACTTGTGTTGGATTTACTAAAAATCATCTCACACTTGCCTAAACCTTAGAAAGCAGTGCTGCTGGTCCTTTCTCCCTCACCCCCACTCCCATTGTTTCCTTTTAAGAAAGATTACAGGAATCATTACACCAAGACTCCAGAATCTTGGTCAGATATCTGGACAAAACTATATTCAAAAAGAAACATGCATCACTATGTTCATAGCAGCACTATTCACAATAGCCAAGACATGGAAACAACCTAAATGTCCATTGACAGATGAATGGATAAAGAAGATGTGGTATATATATATATATATATATATATATATATATACACACACACACACACACACACACACACACACACACACTGGAATACTAGTCACAAAGAAGAACGAAATAATGCCATTTGCAGCAACATGGATGCAACTAGAGATTATCATACTAAGTGAAGTAAGTCAGAAAGAGAAAGACAAACACCACATGACATCACTTATATGTGGAATCTAAAATATGACACAAATGAACCTATCTACGAAACAGAACGAGACTCACGGACATAGAGAACAGACTGGTGGTTCCCTAAGGGAGAGGGGTTGGGGGAGGGATGGAGTGGGAGGTTGGGATTAGCAGATGTAAGCTATTATATATAGAATGGATAAACAACAGGTCCTACTGTATAGCACAGAGAACTATATTCAATATTCCATGATAAACCATAATGGAAAAGAATATTTTAAAAAAGAAGAAATGTAAATATATGTATAACTGAATCACATTGCTGTACAGCGGTAATTAATACAACATTGTAAATCAACTATATTTCAATTAAAAAAAAGACTGCAGAATCTTGGTCAGATAGACATGATTTCCTACAAAATGAATGTCAGATTAGTGCCTGCTGGTATTGGTTTTGTGTTTAAATCCAGTAGCTTTGCCCTCAGTTACCCAGGTTGGGACCATAAGAGTAGTGCCCCCATGCTTAGTAGACCTATTTGGACCGATTCATCACTCAGTGGTGGTTGATGTCTTATTGTCTTGCCAGAAAAAGCTTTTAAAACCAAGAGACTGAGGAGGTCACTCTCCTGCACTGCTGGAGGGGTCAGTCATTTCCTAAATTGTTTTGACTTCTTGGCTCAGAGACACCAGGAAGTTCAGGGGAATTATGGGAGAAAGTTTGAGGCTTTCCTTGTGAGGTTTTTTGTTTGTTTGCTTGTTTGCTTTTTAACACACAAGGCAAGGAAACCCTTGTACTTTTAATGAAAAATCTTTACAACATGTATTGAATATTTCCCTATCAGTAAATTCTACAACTTCCAAGAGATAACTCTCCTATGATAACCATGTTCTTTAAGATATTTTTGGTGTTGGGAGAAACCTGATTTAAGTTCTGGTACTCTCTTCAAACTGTACCCCCTTTTCCCTCTCTGTTCTGGAGTGTAGTGCGGAACTCTTATGCCTGCACTCAGAATTAATAACTCCTACAAATTTGCAACCAAATAGACCAGAACATTATTCCAGGTTGGGCAGTACAGTGACATTTCTCTACATTGTGTGTGGGGGGGTCCAGGGTCAAGAAAAAGATACTAACAGACTGAAGAGTGGGATGAAACTAACAACAAGTAAAACATAATTTAAAAAGAAACAGAGTAATTTTACTATGTACAAAGTACTTCTTACATACTGTACCAATATTATCAACACCTTCTCTTTTCTCCCAGTACATCATAATTTCATTCCAATTTCTGGACCTCCCTCATGCCAAAGATTCATCTTGTATCCACTCCATGTTATCATAACTCCCCACCTTCCTCCTCAGATCCCACCTTAGATAAAGACTGTGATGGTTAATTTGATATGTCACCTTAGCTGGGTTTGATGTCCAGTTGTTTGGTCAAACACCAGCTAGATGCTCCTGTGAAGGCATTTTGTTTTTTAGATGGGACTAGTATTTCGATCAATTGCCTTTGAGTCAAGCAGATTACCCTCTATAATGTGGGTGGGCCTCATGCAATCATTTAAAGGCCTTAAGAGAAGACTGAAGTCTCTTGAAGAGGAAGGAATTCTGCCTCCAAACTGCCTTTGGACTCAAGACTGTAACATCAACTCCTGCTGGAATTTTCAGGCTGCTGGCCTGCCTTGCAGATTTTGGATGTGTCAGACCCCACAATTGCATGAGCCAATTCCTGAACATAAATCAATTGAATCAATCTTTCCCTTTCTCTTTTTCTCCCACTCTCTCTCTCATAATCTATATGTATATAAATTATATACATCCTATTGGTTCTGTTTCTCTGGAGAACTCTAAGACAGAGATGAAAGAGCAAGGGAAAATTATTATTTTACATAATCAGAATGTATCCTGAATTAAGAGACAGATTTACATCTTTTTTTTGCTGTTGGTGGAAGTGTGTAGAACAGGGTGAACTATATCCAAGGAGACTGGATTCAAGGCTTTGAGAGCCAGAACATACTTGATGTGTTTTGACTAAAAAAGAAACACACATTATGCCCTCCAAGAACCATCGTAACAGTCAACACAACTGCGGCAGCGTAGTACCATAGAAAGGACACAGCATCGGGGAAAAAAGGCTTGAGATCTTTTATGTGTGTTTGACCAAATTATTTAACTTTTGAACTCCTGACCATCTATAAAATAGAGGTAATAAAACTTAGTTCATTGGATTTTTATGAAAATTAAATGAGATTTATGGAAAGCGGGTCCAACCTACAGTTAACACTCCAAAAATTGTAGCTGCTACCGTTATTATCCCCACCATTAATACATGTGTAATATTGATGCTGCTTCGTAAGTCTCCATGTGTTTACTTGAAAACCATTAAAATGCCAGTAGATAACACAGAACAAAAGGCATCAACATAATAGTGTAGTTAGATGTTATAACAGTAATTACAAGAGATAGAATATCTGATGTATTTCAGGCAATATGCTAGTACCTTGGATACCTAATCTGATTTAATTCTCACCGTAATGTGTAAGGATTGTTTCTCAAAGAAGGCAAAGTAGAATCAGAAAAGTCAAAGAACTCTTTTAAGGTCACACAGCTATTAAAATGTTTAAAACAGAAATTCCTACCGAGGTGTGTCTGACTCCAAAGCCCGTGTTCTGTGGTCCTTTCTGTACCACCACTGACTCCAAAGGCCAGTCATTAGCCCATACACAGGGAGCACAACTGTTTTGTTCATATTAACATGCCTAGCGCCTTCCTTAGTGCCTGGCACACTGTAGACACACGCTACACATTTGAATGAAAGAAGGAAGGAAATAAGGCAACAGTTCTCCTGGAAGTCGTTCTCTCCACATCTCTGGCCAAGGACCATGTATTTGTCATACTTGCCTGGATGGTGAATGAAACAGGTTCTTGGCACCTTCTCCCATCCACAAGAAAGCCTTGGTTTGTCCCATCCGTGGCCACAAAAGTAAAGCGGTCGGTGCGAGAGTGCCCTCCCGAGTGCCTGTAGGTCACATGCCCGCTGTCCACGTCCAGCTGAGTGAAACTGTGTGAAAGCGGCACTGTCCCCCGCAGGTAGAGCTGGCCATGTCGTGGAAGCTGGGCCAAAAGGAAGGTGAGGTTCTCCGCTGGAGTGTCAGGGTCGGTCAGCTGAAGGAGGTCAGGGGAGAGGAAGCCCATGGCCCCTTCAGCCAGTCTCAGCCCCTTGTTCCTGGTCACCACGGGTAAGGCTGTGTCCACAGTCTCCAGTGTGATCTCAAACACCCCGGGCTTGGTCTGCAGTCCATTGCTCACGATGAATCTGGCAAAGAGAGGCAAGGCAGCCTTCAACATGGATTCTTGTGTCACCATCTACTGGAATGAAATGATAACAATACACACCTTTACTAAAGGATATGTCGTGTTGGGACGCAAATGAAAACTCAAGGGCGGATCTTTCAGGAGGACACTATTCTATCCATTAAACCAATCACTAGGTAATGCACAAATGGACCATTCTAACTCCCAAAGTATTTTTTCGTCAACATTGATGGTAACTCACATGATGGGACAGAGCGTGCCAATGATATTTCTCAGGCTTGTCAGTACTTAGTGTAATTCCTTGCCCCAAATAGGAATTTCACATCCTTTCAGATCCACTGGACTAGTTTGAAGAGTACACTCATTTTATATATTTAGACTTTTGCAACTGTATTTTTTGGTGAGAATTTAATAAGCTAAACTTTTTTTTTTAACATCTTTATTAGAGTATAATTGCTTTATAATAGTATATTAGTTTCTGCTTTATAACAAAGTGAATCAGCTATACATATACATATACCCCATATCTCCTCCCTCTTGCGTCTCCCTCCCACCCTCCCTATCCCACCCCTCTAGGTGGTCACAAAGCACCAAGCTGATCTCCCTGTGCTATAATAAGCTAAACTCTTAAGATGGATCTTTGGAAGCTCATCCAATAAAATGCTGAGTAGGCTGAATTTGGCTAATTCACTCAATTCATATACTTTTCTTTGAGTTTCCACATTTGCCCCTCACAAGATATGGGGGAGCGTCATTAGACAATGATTATTCCCCTGCTTTAAAGAAAAGAAAATTAGAGCACAAGGGTTCAGAAACGTGGCAGGAGATCATAAGACTGGTAGGAGACAGAGCTGGCACCAGAACCCAGGTTTTCTGACCTCACAACTTTTGCTCTTGCAGAGTTTTTAATAAATGCTGGTTTAACAGTCCACTAAGAAAGAGTTGTGGTGCCTGAGTACCACTGCAGACCTACAAAGAGAAAACTGAAATGATACAAATCCAAGGTGAGCAAAATCTTTCTTACAATCGCAGATTCTGTGATACCATAATGTGCTTCTGATTATATTGATCACTAAATCACATTCCACCCACGACTGCCAATCTCAAAATTAAACTAATTGAAATGATCTTTAGAACATTTCAACATGTAATTTCTATTTGAAGGACAATTGAGACCATCATGAAATTAAGCCCACAGAATGCACTATTAAAACTCCAGCAAGTTAGGAAATCACTACTCAAATGGAACTGACACATTCACCGTAGGCCAAAGAAATGTACTTTGAAATAATCACAGAGTTGTGTCTATTCATTTTTCTCCATGTACCAGGTGCTTGAAATATTCATGGGGGAGAGAGATACTCTTATATTCCACGGATGTAAACATGTCTAAAACTGTTGCAGTGGCGTATAACATTAAATTATATAATAATTTTCTTTGGAGGTTCTTTTTCAAAACTAGAGAAGATATGGGGTTTATATTTACTTTACTAATCTGACAAATGTGACTACCAAGTTTTTCATTCTTTACAAAATGTGTCTTATCCTTCAGGGTTGGAGGGTTGATGCTTTGCTTTTGAACATGAGGGAACGTGAAACCAGGTTGTGTGGGCGTCATGAATCAGCCAGCCTGCCTGAGGCGAAGGACTCAGGGAAAAGAGCAGCTGGAGAAAAAGTAAAAGAAGATGAGTTTGGCTGATACAGATTTTGCTTTGAAGGCTAGGCTAAAATTTTTGAGCTTTCTAATTATCTAGTTGATAAGACTGCCTACGAGGAAACTGGGATGTGATGCATAGAAATCCTTGTCTAAAAAGTTAAAACTGCTAAGTGAAATACTACAGATAAAGCACATTTTTGACATTTCACACACCTTGCCTTGTAAAGAATATAACCTGGTTTTGTCCACAGCATTATTTTTACAGTTTGAAAAAGAATACTGAATTAACTTTAGAATTGTAGATTGAGCAAAATCACATAGTTTCCTTAAAACGAACCAATACGTTTGGATAAATATATTCTAAGCAAAGAGGGCAATTTCATTGCTGGATCATGAAGTGTTTGCAAACTTCATTATTTTTTAAAAAGGAAAAAAAGCACACCTAGAAAAATATTTGTGTGTGTACTTCAACTTTTTACTCTTTAGTCACCTTGACAGTTTCAAAGATCAAGTGATATACATTTTTTAGGTACAAAAATCATGGTCTGTTTCTCAGGGGAAGCTTTTCATGGAATTATGCCTTTATTCCATTGTTTTCCTGTTAACTTCTTCATGTTTCCTCCCTGGAGCCTATCATCTGACCAGAGGTAAAATAAGGAGACTAAGCATTCCCTCAGGGCCTCCAATTTCTCCTTTTTTCACTTAACCCCTCCAGAAACACGTTTCATGCTTCCAACTTTGCCCTCTTTCACAATAAAGTGGCTGTCTATTCCCTACCAGTTCCCTGTATCAACACATGTTCTTTTTTTTTTTTTTTTTTTTTTTTTTTTTTTTTTTTTTTTTTTTTTATGGCACAGATTCCAATAATTTATTCAGATCTAAAGCATAAGAATAAAGATACAGTGCTATCTGTGTTGACTGAATGCAAATTGCTTCTGTTGTTCTTTACCTTGTGGTAGTAGACACAAATATAACAGAGACAAAGGCATTTGTTGATTTCCTACAGCAAAGAGACAACAGGAAGAATAGACACTATTTTGGTTATTTTTGTTTACATTCACCATAAATACTGTCATTGTCCAGGATACATCTGTCGCTGCACAAACTAAACAGGTGAGTTAAGTGAGGAAGTGATAGGAATCACCCGCTTGGCATCTTTCAAATCTCAACACATGTTCTTGTGGAGAGTTTTAAATTAGCCATTTAGAGTTGAGCAAAAATTAAAGCCAGAGGACATGTATTTCTAGTATTAGCATTAATTGTGGAATTGAAGTCTTTGTGCCCCATTAAAAGCAGGTCAAAAATACTGGTGGAGAAGGAAGAAGAAGGAAGGGGAGGGAAGGGGAGAGAAGGGGAGAGGCAGCCATCAGGAGCAAGGAGGTGAAGTGGGAGCCCCAGCGACTGCCAGGGGCTCATCAGAGGCAGTCATTTTGAGTATCAGATTCTGACTTTCTCCCCTGGAGACTGAATTCCAAAAATGCCCAACAAGGTTCTCCAAGCTCCGTCTCGAGGCGGCCGCATTTATCCGTGTGTGTGTGTGACCCGTGTGGGGGGCACTGAAGTTTTCTCACGACCCAGGAAGTCCATCTCAGACTCCTCCCTGCCTCTAACGGGCATTTGACCATGTCGGAAATCGGCAGCCTGCCATCAGACAGATGGGAATGAGGGTGAGCGGGAGAGGGACCATGCAAGAGTAAGAAATATGTTTACTGAGGCCAGCGTTCCCAGCTGGGACCCCAAGGCAGCTGTCTGCACTGACTGAAAGCTAAGAAGCCAGTAGGGAAAAGGACACAATGTCTCAACATGACTGGATCACACACATCATTCCACCTTCACAAGTAACAATGCAAACTACTCCCAGGCAGAGAACATTATCAGAGAGAGAGAGACAAGGTGGATGGTCATGGTTGGCTTCCCAGTAAAAAAAAAAAAAAGCCTAACAGAACCAGTGAGACAAGGTCAGTGCTTCGTGTCTGCAAAGGTTGACCAGATGATCTTACAAATGCTGCACTGCCAGCCCCCTCAACAGAAACCTTCCAAACATATTTTCAGGTTCTAAAACAATAGTGCCATTGCTGTTATGGCATCCACTCCAAGCTTAAGAAGCTGGTGGTATCGAGGTAGCAGCTCCTTCTGTGGGTCCAATTTCCTTTATTACGCCCCCTCCCTTGAGAAGAGACATAGCCAAGATGACCACTGTCTCATGAAATTTGGGGAATGACTCTTAGATTTGTCTGGGGTGCCTGCCTGGTCTGATTTCACCATTACCATGGTGCTTTCAAGCTTTCTGCATTTCCTGGCAATAGAGTTGGCTGAAGAATCTGCCATCTGTCATGGCATTTAAAAGATAAAAATGGAATCATAAATAGAGCCAGTTCTTCAGAAAAAAAAAAAAAAAAAAGTCCAGCCGGCATGTCAAAATGGAGGACATTAGCATGTTCTTTTAGTCCCCGGCTGCCAGCAGCTGAAGTCAGCTTGCTAATCACTTGGTGTCATCTGTCCCAGAATGCGATGCCAAATCTTTCTTCCAGGCCAGCAGCACCAAACAATACAGGAGAAATTTATGATTCACAAAATAGTTTTGCAGAAGGTAAAATCTGACCATGAAACTCCCCCATTTAATTAATGCTGCCATAGCTTACATTAAAAAGAGAAGGGGGAAAACTCTCTGCCGCAGAATTTATCTCTTCTACGCAGCCAAATTCCTTGCCAGATTTAACAGCAAGCAACATAAATTTAGGTGATTAGATTGGTTGCATATATTTAATTTTTAAAAAGCACCATAATCACACTTTCATTAAAACAGGCTTTCAGCTTTGGTTGAGCGCCACTTGACAAACAACACAGCAGTCGATGATTGGGTTACTGAAATGACAAGATTAAAAGGAGGGTCTTCAGCAGATGCTAGGCTCTTCCATTATAAATATGTAAAACTGCTGGCCAAACATCAGAATGACACATTGAGAAGGTTCCTTCCCACAAGTACAAATTGTCCACAAATTTTTGATACAACCAGGTATAATGGAAAGAACTCTCCAAAATGAGATCTCAGCCCAAGTTCAGCTCTGATACTTAGTTATGTCAATTTAGGTGACTTTCTTTGTCTCTTGGAAACTCAGTTTTCTCATCCATAAAATGGGAGCAAGACATCTCTCTCAAGGTGGTGGTGTAAGGCTTAAGGGAAATGATATACACACAAAAAAGGGTCTAGAACACAGCCTGATGCATTAGAGGTGTTCAAGCAATACTAGCTTTCCTACATATAAATGAAGGGATTGGATTAAATCAATGTTTTTCAACCCCTGTTGTTTGTTTACTGTCTCTCTATGGACCTGTTCCCTAAGCTTAAGTCATTCAAACACCATCATCACAATTGTTGCCATTTTCTAGTACTACCTGTACTCTTATTACCTACTGTTTTGTTTTATATCAACTCACTTATCTGCTTAAATAAATGTACTTGAAAAGAAACCTTTTAAATACTAAAAGCTCAAAGTTTTCACTCATAAAAACTTAATCACTACAAATACTATAAAAATAAATACAGGAAAACAAACTGTTTTTCATTCTAGCTAGATATTGTTGGCCAATGGCTTGGAGCCTGAGGCCTGTACACTCTTTGCTAAAAAGGAAAACAGTTAATATTGAAGAGCTGTTAAGGACATATGAGCACAGGCCTGAGACTTCCTTCTAGAAACAGAAGGATTGAGAGAATTAAAAGGGAGTAGTTTCCCACTCTTGAATCCCTATTATTTATTGTCTCCTTCCTGTACCAGCCCACATCATTTTGCATCTTTGTATCATTGGTGGTACTAATCACTCATTTTAGGAAATAGAACCACAGATGTTTTGCTAAAAGAAAACCTTGCCCAGAAGCTCAGTGTGCAAAGCAAACTAAAAGTCAAACCACCAAAAAACTAAACCAAACAAAGTTATCTCAGAAAATTGGGATGTGAGCTGCGGAGTCCCACCAATTCAGCCCCTTCATTTTCTGTCTCTGGGAGGCCCTCAGAAGCCTCCTGTAAATCTTCAAACTCCTCAGAACATACTTGGAACAATGGACTGGACCAGACTGGAGATGGCTAGTCCCAACAGCATCAGAATCACCTGGAGAGCTTTTAAAAATACAGATTCCTGGGCCCGAAACTGGACTTACCAAAGTCGCCTCTCTGTAGTAAGGCCCAAGAATTTGAATTTTTTAAACCTCTCAGGTAAGTCTCTTGAGAATCTAGAAATTTAGACATTCCTGGGATAAATGATTTCTAAAACACCATCTAGAATGACTCTCTATGCATGTGAATTAGGAAACTGTTATGGTATCACCAATCCTCACATCAGGGATTTTGTTTTTCATTTTCAGCTCATCACTACCATCTGATTAAGACCTAATTGTTATTTCTCAACATCTTTACATGTTCATTCTTTGGCTTCACCAGTAGGATCTCTGGTTTCTCCAATACAGTCATTAATGTCTTCAACAGACTCTCCCATAGGCGTTGACGGAGGGAAGCAGGAATGGATAGGAACAAGAAGTCCCAGAAATGGGAGTCAAATGAAAAACCCTGAATCTGATATACCTAGGTTAAGCCAAGAAGCATCCACCCTCCATTAACAAACAGGAAAAAAAGAATCATCATTGCTCTTTATACCTTCTTTCCTCCAAGATTAATCTTAGTGTTGTAAAGATTGGAGAGAAAAAAATGGGGCCAAGGATAGAATATAGTAAACAATGATAAAAATGGGGCCAAGGAAAGAATATAGTAAACAATGATAGCAACAAGAATGACAACAACAATAGTAAGAGTAAAAATAGAAACCAATATTCATCTTGTTCTTCCTATGTGCCATGTATTGTTTTCAGTACTTTACGTACACAAGCCCATTTAAACCTCTCAGCAACTCTCTGAGGCAGCTAATATGAGCATCATTCCTTTTCATGGAAGAGTTAATGGGAGCACAGGAGAATGTGTGACTTGAGGAAAACCAGAGATGTGATGTAATGAAGGCAGGAACTGACCCCAGGCCTATGCCTTCCCAAGCCAAAAAACCAGTGGGAAAAGTATTCCCCACTTCTGATGTTTCAGTTAATACTGAGCAACACTCAAGCACTGAATTGGTTATTGAGAGAGTGACCAACCAAATGATTATCTGCTTGTTAAGAACATTTGTCAAGGGAAAAAAGAAGATATTAGTTCAAACTCCCCTGGACTTTTTTGTTTAACAGTTGAACTATCCAAATCATCTTTTCAAATCATCATCCCAAATGCCAAAAAGGCAAGCAAAATCATCTTTACTGACATTTAAACACTGTTTTTCATAGCAGACATATTGAATTTAGATAGATAAGACATATGATAGAGGAGAGTGGTATTTGGACACGGGTATATCAGTGTAATTGATAGTTTATGGGAGCCCGTCAAATAACACAGGAGTCTGTGACATTTACGTTATTTTATAGCATTCTTTTGAAGGTTGTTTTCTGACATGGTAAAAATTATACTGGAGGCCAGAAGTCCTATGTGTATGGAAAATGAATCAATGCTCTCAGGGCCTCCTTCTTAATTGGTAAAATTCAGGGTTAGATGTGTACCATGGTCCCCCAAAGGCTAGTCCAAGATTTCTGGGTTCTCATCCTAGCCCTGAGATCCCTGGGGAAACTCAAGTTCAGCCAGCTTTGAAAACTGCTAAATGATAGATCCTCTGCAGTTTTTCTTGCTTTCTGTGACTGGAAACAGATTTCAGTATTTTAAATGAATGTAGACTTTCATTAATGTTGTATCTTTGCCTTTTCAACAGATTGTTATTCCTTCCAGTGATTTATTTGATACAGAATCCTTGAACAGGTGCACAGCCCCCAATTATAACACGGTTTCTATGGGGAAATACGATCCACTTTATGGCAACATGATTTATGATGTAGTTACCAGAACACATTGTGTCAAAAGGCACTGTCTGCTTATGCCAAATGTTTACTAGCAAATTCCTTTTCCTCAGATAGAAAAACATACTCAAAAAGAGGTAAATTACTTTTCCACAGCTCTCATTAGCGGGGATCCTCAGGTCTTCACATGTCTCTTCATGGAACAGCTTGCATTGAGATCTGCTTAGGTGTTTATTTTTAAACAACGAGCCCTAATTTCTTGGCTGGCTGCTGTCATTTTAATTGTGCACCTTTCCCTTTCATCCAACGAGGGAGTGCATGAAGAGCATACTTACACCAGAGCTGGAAAAGGACCCATTTTTTTCCCTCCTTTGTCTTTCTAAGCACTAATCCAAAGAAGGAGTTCTGAAAAGTTTCCTCGGGGCTCACCTGAACGTGTCTCTGTGGGCAGCTGCCGTGCTCTTATGTACGTAGCAGACTGTCTGTCCTGCTATGTCCATTTGGCTGAAGCTCGTAATGGGGACCCCAGGATAGTGGACGTATTCGACCTGGCCGTATCGCGGTGGGGAGGTGATGACGTAGAGAAGTTCCTCAGGCTTGTCTGTTCCGTCCACAGCAAGGAGGGTGGTGGTCATCAGGAAACCTCTGTTACCTTTAGACACCAAAAGTGGTTTTGCCCGGATGACAATATCACCTGCGTGGCAGAAGAGGTTGTGGTCAAGAACCAAATTTTAAAAAATAAAATGTCCGAGGTGAAGGTAAAAAGCAAAGGCCAAACTGTGCAGAAATCAAAACTAATATGACATAGCAAGATTTCTATAACAAGGATTAATAAAAGAATTCAGCCAAAGACATGAGCAGATATCACAGAGAAGGCGTAACAATATGGCCAATAAAGGCACAAAAGATACTCAATCTCATGAATAGTCACAGAAATATAAATCAAGATCACGATAAGTTGCCATCTTGTAACCCTCTGATTGGCAAGGATGTAGGAGCCTGATGATACCAAGTGTTGAAGAGGATGTAGAATCTTGCATATGAGTCTGGTAGGAGTGTAAACTGGTACACAATTTGGAATTATTTTGTAAAGAGTTGGATACTCACCTATGCCTTGACCCAGTGATTCCACTCCAGCTGCATGCTGGAGAGAAACACATGCACTTGTACCCAGGAAATCTGTGCTAACTGGTCATGGCAGCACTGTTTGTAACTGAGAACAATGGAGACAACCCAAATGCCTTCTCAAAAGGTGAATGTATAAACAAACTGTGGTCTATTCATACAACTGAATTTTGTACAGTAGCAAAACAGATGCACTAGAGCTATATGCAACCACACAAGATGTAGCTTATGAACATTTATTAGCTGAGTGAGCAAGTCCCAGAAAACTATAAACAAAAGTAAGAAAATTAACACAAAGTTCAGGATGGTGGTTCTCACTGGAGGTTGGAAAGAGCACATAGGTAGATGTTTGATACTGTTAATATTCCAGTCCTTGTATGTGCGGTGGCTACACAGGTGTTCTTATGTGTGTTTAAAAGACTGTATGAATGAGTGTCTGAATGAGCAAAGGAGAAGAGGATCACACATAGACAAAGGATACAGTGTTTCACAAACTAAGGATTATAATCCAGTTTTGCTCATCTGAGGTTCATTAAAAAAATGATCACAACTAAAATACTATAGAGTTTCTACTTTGTACAGTTACAGGGTTAAGGTATTGTCATATTTCTCAGGCTATAAATGAGGAAACTAAGGTGTATAAATGTTAACCAACTTGCTAATGATTACACAATTATGAAAGGTGGAGCTTGAATATCTGACCCAAGAGCACAAACTCAAACATTTTATTATTTTGCTTCCTTTCTTTAATACATAAGGAATTCTTGAAAATTAACACTAAAATGGTGAATATCCAAAAGGAAATGTGTGTAAAGTAAATGCCAAGTCACTTCTAAATTAAAAATACAAACAGTCAATACAATCTTGAAAAGATATTTAGTCCTATAAGGAAATAAAACATCAAGGAGGTATAATTTTACCCCAGTGTTTCTCAATGAGGGACAATTTTGCCCCCCAGGGGACATTTAGCAATGTCTGGAGACATTTTGGTTATCCTATCTGAGAGGTGCTACTGGCTTCCAGTGGGTAGAGACCAGAGATGCTGCTAAAAATCTGATAATGCACAACAAAGACTTATGCTTTCCAAAACGTCAATATTGCCAAGACAGGGAAACCCTGTTTTAGATGATCAAATTGGTCTTTTTTGTATACTATGCTTTTAACTCACAATGCTATGCAACTTAGGCCCAACCTAAGAATCAATGACCAACCTAATTTTAAATCAAAACCTGAGCCCCAGATTCTTCAGAGGGAGTCAAGATGAATACATCAAGGAAGTAAGAAGGATGAACAAGGCTGGGGAAACAAAAATCACACACAGGAGGTTTCACCAGGAGCAGAAGATAGAGGTGAATGGAGGAAGAGCGTCTAGGTTTTGCCTGAACCCAACTTTTCAGCACTGTAATGACAGAGTATGGATCAGGGTCAACTATAGACAATGCCCTTCTCAACTTCTCTCAGACATGTCCATGTCATTTTTGCCACTGCATATATCAGAAGACACAGCACAATGGGAAGGCATAATGTTATTTATAATAGCTCCCAAATGGAAATAACCCAGCTGTTCAATATGCTAATATTAGTGTTGATTTAGTCTAACAATTCAGTATAGTTTCATTTAGAGATGAACAATTATGGCTATAAAGTTACACTGCAAACTGAGAAAACTGATGCTAAGGAAGGGAGGAGGGAGGGAGGGAGGGAAGAAGGAAAGAGAGAGAGAGGAAGGAAAGAAGGAAGGGAGGGAGGGAGGGAGGAAGGAAGGAAGGAAGGAAGGAAGGAAGGAAGGACAGCAACAGTGAAGGAGGAGGGGAAGGAGAGAACACTGTACAGAGATAAAACACCACTATGTTTAAAAAAAAAAGAAATTATGAACTTCTGAAAATGTTAACAGGTTAATGTATCTACCTGATGTAAGCTTTCACAAATACTTTTAGAAAATAATCTCATGTCAGTTGTAGCAGAGACTAGTGAGGCACGCACCAGCCTCAATGCCTTTTCTTCCTGGATGCACTGCTCCAGTTTCTACTGCCCAAACTCCTTAATGTGGCCCGTGACTGCAGTTCAGCCACAGGTACCCTACCTCCAAGCCTAGCCCATGAAATTCTCTCATTTTCCTCCATATCTCACTCTCAAAGTGACTCCGAGGACTTCCAAGACAAATGATCCCCTAGCTAGAAAGAATCCCCAGGTGGCTGCTTGGAACAGAACTCTCCTCCACCACGCTAGGGAATGCATCTCGGTAAGGCAATGACAGGATAACCTGCCCTACTACATTAGGTGCATTTTACTTGTATTACGTTTTGCCTGGACAAATAACTTATGATGAATGCAGTCTTACTTTTGCAGAGAGAAATAAATGTGTACAGTAACACGTAGCTTATCTGAGAGTCACTTATTAGACATCTTCAAGGAAACAAGCAAATAAAATATTATTATACAGCCCCAAAATAAACATCTGAAAATCAATCAAGCTAGCTTAAAATCTATCTTAAAAAAATTCAGAACAACTGTAATTTTACCATACATATGAGGTAAGACTTTTACTGTACCTAAGCATACAATTTAATTTATCTCTGAGCTTCCTGGCAGCCAAGGCAAAAAAAGAAAGCATTCTGTCAATCAAGCACATACTGAGGATCTAAGACTATGCTTGGTCCTGGAAATATATAGATCCTGGACTATACAGATGAATGAGATAGGATCTTTACCCTCCTCACATAAGCTCTAAGGAAAAGTATGGGGTAGTGAGTGACATGTTGGGAATCAAGGGCTTACACTCTCCCTTGCTGAGCTTCCTTTCCAGTATTTTTTTTCAATCTCTTCCTTCTGCCATTTATGTGCTGCTGAGTCCTATCATGCAAACGGTCTTTAATTAATTCAAGAAGATAATTATCTTACAGCATTCTCCCTTGTCCCTGAAGAGTATTGTCAGCACTTCCAAAGTGAACAGAGAAACAACTTCCAACCTTTTCAATAACAAAATTCCTTTCTATTATATTTTTATTTTAAGACACATTTATTTGTATTTCCTTTATTTTTGTTGCATTGAAAATATTTTTCCTTTCAAACTCTGTTTTCAAGTAATAACTCAATCCCTGAAGATAAAACTAGAGTCATCACATTGATTTGGTAAAATTTTACTTAAAGCTTAAAACCCTGACCGTTAAAGTAGCCTGTGCAGCCATATTGTGGGCAAGGCTGGATTTTTAATAGGCTTTTTGAAATACTGAAAATAACAAATGAATTGGCTACACTCATAAACCACATAGATCCCAGGCAAAGCAAGTGAGGAGTCAAAGGATCAAATCATAAATGATGGAATTTCAAGTATAATGGATGGAAGGAAGAAAGGAAAGGAGGGAAGGAAGAATGGAAATGAGGGAAGGAGAAAGGGTGGGAGAGAGGGAAGGAGGGAGGGAGGGAGAGAGGAAGACAGGGAGGGGAAAACCTTTAAGGGCTTACACCAGCTCACTTCTGGTTGTAAAAGTTGGTTCCAATAAACCCTGATAGAAATGCTTTACCTTTTCCCATATCCTTTATGGTGATGTGACAGTCAAATGCAGGGGACCTATTGTCACCGTCCCAGAGGTAGAAGGTGAAGCTGTCTCGGTTCTGGGAATCCATTGCGCCGGTGTGTGTGTATCTCAGCAAGTTCAGATCCACTTCTTCCTGAGTGCATTTCATGCCAGGGTGGAGAGGGACCCAGTCCCTCCCTATCTGAAAGGTGTCAGAATTAGTCAGCTGCCCAGGTTTTTTTCCCCCCACGTTGTGTCAGTGGACATCTTCCATATCCTCTGAAAACTTCCAATATAAATGATATTTCAGGAAAACTCTAGATTTAATTTTTTGCCATTCTGCATCATATTTTCCATTTAAAGAAATATATTAAAACAATTTCAGGCCTTGGGGAAAAAACGAGCTTTAATCAAAGGATTTTTGACAAAGTCATGTGGCAATTCAACTGCAGTGTTATTTCCAAGGTATTTAACACAAGCAATCATAGCTGATTAAATATTTCAATTATTGAGAGCAGGTGGGTAATCGAGCTGTTGGAATTCATTCTTTAAAAATTAAATGTGTTTCATTTGGGGTTTCCTTTTTTGTTTTTAGTTCTTATCACTGTACAACTAATAAAACCTATTATTTCAAACTGGTTTGTCACTGGGCTTATCTGAAGTCGATAAAACACAAATAGAATGGGTGTATTTACTGTCCACATATTTTTAGGCTTCCTAAAGACCAAAAATGATCAAAGTCCCTATCACTCCCTACATTTATACCCTGAGTCAGCACAAAAATAACTGCAAATATCATATATGTATTATGTATCAAGCTCTTCTAATAATAAGCTGACATTAGTTAAGCATATATTCTGTACAGAACTCAGTGCAGAAATTGTGGCATTTTCAATTAAAAGAGGTCCTTATGCTGAGGGAGCGCTGACAACTGAGACTATTAGAAAATACAATAATAATAAATCTGTCTCTGATTAATAATTCTACTGTTTTCTCTTAAAAATGCATAGCTTTCCCTAAGAAGGGCTCATAAAAGTCATTTGAAGTAATTCAAGCAAAATGTCATCTTAAAAATTTACTGTATGATATTATCTTGTGCTTTTCCTGTCTGGTTGAAGAGACTATAACAGAAATTTAAATTATTTTTTAAAAATTTCCTTTGTCACATTATTTCACATGCCTTCTCTCCCCTCACTGTGTTACCACTTCCCTTTGTCATTCTATTTGATAGAGTTCCCTCCTCTTTAATGTTTGTGCCCATCTGATGTTTGCACACAGGTATGTTCTGTCCCAGTGCTCACTGGGTGACAGTTAATTATATTATAATAATTAAGCACATTGTTTGTTTGCATCATAAGATCTGTTTGTAAATTTAATTTTTAAAACAGATTCTCTTTCAGGTTTTAAACCAAACAGCCTGCAATTCTATTTAATGTTTTCCTTTATAATCTTTTCCCAGAAAGTAAATACAGAAGACGATATATTTTGCTCTCTGTCATCTCCATCTAATTCCCCACTTGCATTCCCAAGTGTGAGCTCTGACTTGACAAAATCATTTGCAAGCCCCAAAAGAGGAAGAAAATAAGATTCAGTCTCAAGGTGGGGAAAACGCAGGAAAGTCAACCAGAAAACCAGGATGCGTGAGAAAGTCCAGGAGGCCTGGTCCCTGGTCTTGGAGAGACTTGGAAAACCCCTAGAGTAGAGAGTTGGGAGAGAACTCTGTGGCGCCATATTGGGAACATGGACCCATCTGGATTTTCTCATAACCAAAACACTTCAGTTCCCATGTCACCCAAATGTGTGAGCTGTCACTGCATTTCTGCTTCATTACTCTTTGAAATGAAATAAGGACACAGCTGCACCTCAATTTAAATCAGTGATTGCTCTTCACTTTGATTCTCTATGGTGCCCACAATCTAAGACAATCAAGCTGTTCTACACAGAATGAATCCTTGCTGCTTTTCTCAGGCTGTACCTACATTACATTAAAAGTTAAGCATTCAGTCAAATAATCACATTGGAGATGGCTGGTGGTTACTGTTGCTAGCCTTAATCCACCATTCAAATAGACATTTTGATGGATTACTCAAGTGACCTTCTCAAGTGACTTGAGCTATAATTTGTACTGGGTTGATTCTTGGGCACCACACACACAAAGTCTGAATCAGACTGGTGAGCACCATTTGTGAAAAGACTATCTTTTCTCCATTGTATCACCTCTGTTGCTTTGTCAAAAATCAGTTGACTACACTTGTGTGGGTCTATTTCTGGGCTCTCTATTCTGTTCCATTGATCTATTTGTTTATTCTTGTACCAAACCAACACTGTCTGGATTACTGTAGTTGTATATTAAGTCTTGAAGTCAGGTAGTGTCAGTCCTTCAATTTCATTCTTCTATATTGTGTTAGATATTCTGGGTATTTTGCCTCTCTAGATAAACTTTAGAATCAGTTTGTTGATACCCACAACAACTGCTCTAAAAAATAAAGTCTATTTTTAAAAAAATCAAAATCTAGTAGAAATAAAGATATCTCAAAGGATGCCTGATTCTCATCGGTAACTAGACAACTTGCTTTACGCCAGTAACTCCCTATGCTCCAATTTAGGTACAATCCCAATGGGGAAGGAGCAAGGATGAACCTTAATTTTGGTTGAATTTACCCTGAATTGTGGAAGTAAATTTAGAATAGTGTGAGTTCACCCCCAAACTAGGAAAATTAAATTTTCTACTTCTGAGCAAAATATGGCTATTACAGAATAAATTCAGTTATAGAAATCTATGCATTGAGAAAATTTATACCTGTTACATTCATTTTGAAAAATAAAAGTAAAAAGGACACTAACCTTAAGCTGAAGTTGCCCATTTTGGGGAAGTCTTTCAAATAAGTAGTAAATCTTCTCCCTGGGTGAGTCTTCATCTATGGCTGAGAGAACTGCACTAGAAATAATACGAGTTTCACCCATATTCACTGTAATTTCAGCTTTCCTGTAAAAAGGAAGATGTCTAGGTTGATATAAAAAATAGAAGACATCACCTTAGGAGGGGACACTCATAATGACTATTACAGCGTTCAACCTTAAAAAATTAGGAAATGATATTCAATATCCAAAGTACTGAAAATGATGAGTCAGATTCGTAAAATAAGCTTTCATTTCACCTTACATGTGAAAGTCCTAAAGACAATTAGTCAGCAACAATTAGTATGGCATGAGGTAATTACATACTTCTGTCTACTTGTATAGAACTTTATAATTTTCTGTTAAAATTTATTTTATAAACTGACTTTGTTTCCAAAATTTTATCTGATACAACAACAGCTCCATGAAGTAAGTGGGCTAGGTATTATTGTTCTAGTTTTACAGACAGGAACTTAAAGAGATGAAATGACTTATTCACGGGTGTTCTGGTACCCTTTATGATAGACCATTATGAATTTGGTGATATTTAGGTAATCTGTAGCCCTCTACATTACTCTCCTCCTTGGTAATGTTCTGGGTAACTAGTCTTCTCTTCACAGTAATTCATCTTTTCCAAATGCTACAGCTGCCCGGTCAGCTCCTGGCATCTTGAAGAGAAGGCTGGGACAGAGAGCAGGTGCTGCTTCTACCATAAATGCTGCTGCTGAGGGTTTTGTGTCTCCTATAAAGGGCTGCTGCTCTCACAGCCAATATGGCTGTTTTCCCTGGTCCTACCAAAGAGAAGAAGAGACTTCTTTTCACCTGTGTTTCTAACTCTTGGTTTTGGTCATCATACATGGCCTGTGTCCAACTTGACACTTTGTTTCTGAGAAAAACTGGGAAGTTTCCTTGGGATTCAGATCAAGAACATTTGTGTAGCATCAACTGGTCATTCTCAACGGCCTTCCACTCCTCTGCTGACAAGCCACAGCCCAAGTACCTCAGTTCTAACCTCTTTTACTAGGTTTTTCTTGCCTACTCATAACTGACATCTTCCCTGGCCATAGGAGGTGACTTTTGCCCACCTCTTTACTAGAGAATATTAATCCTATCATTTTAGAAGGCTAGAATGATGGTTTAGGGCTTATGGAGATTAGTGGTGGGTGTTTTTTGGGGGGGGGGGTGTCGCGCCACGCGGCTTGTGGGATCTTAATTCCCTGAACAAGGATCGAACCCGGGCCCCTGGCAGTCAGAGCATGGAGTCCTCACCACTGGACCGCCAGGGAATTCCCAGTGGTGCTTTTTTTTTTTAAACACATAACTGTGCTGAAAGGTCTCCCTTTTTTTTTTTTTTAATATTTATTTATTTGGCTGTGCCAGGTCTTAGTGGTGGCACACGGGATCTTTGTTGCCGCAGGCAGGATCTTTAGTTGCAGCATGCGGGATCTAGTTCCCTGACCAGGGATTGAACCCAGACCCCTTGTTTTGGGAGCACAGAGTCTTAACTGCTGGACCACGAGGGAAGTCCCCCCAGTGTTGCTTTTAATATAGAAACAGATGAATCAAAACAGGAAGCCAATACAATGAAGATGATAAGGAGTCTGGTAGAAAGAAAGGGTCAGAATTAAATTTCAGAGGGTCCAAGAGAGAAGAAAGTATGTCATAGTCTGAGTTACCCTGAAAGGGACAAAGACCTTGGTGCAGGTAATTTATTTGGGAAGTGATCTCAGGAACAAGCGAGAGGGAGGGAGGAGTGAGGAAGGGAAGGAGGAAAAGGCAACAAAGGGTGTCTTTACTGCTATGGGGCTCAATCCTGCTGGGGATCCTTTGAAGAGCCATGTAGAATATGCCTCAAATTATGCTTCAGAAGGATAGGAGGCTGGGATATTATCTTATCCACTACCTCTCATAGGTGGAGGGTTGCCCTCAAAGTATTCTCCCCTGCACCTGGACATGGGCTGAATGAGCCACTGCTGCTTCAGAGAAAGCCCAGGGGCAGAAAAGCAGAGCACTACGGGCACTTAGATGGGGCACAGACAGCTTGCAGGGTATGTTCCATCATAGCTGCAACTAGAATCAGAGGTGGGCTAAGGGGGTGTAACCCCAGGAGCCAAAAGCACAGCATCTAAAAGGAATATCAAAGGAATGGTGTCAAATGACCTAACAAGGTCCAGCAAGATGAGAAGAGCCATTAGATTTGGTGGGAAATCCAAGGGTAACTTTTAAGGGAGGTTGGAGAGAATGGGCAGGAATAGAGGAAGCAAACACAGCTATTCCTCCAAATAGTTTGGCACTGAAATAAATGAGGGACTGGGTTATCGTTGTAGTTTTAGAATGAGAATACCTGCTTGGAATAATGCTAATAACTGACACTTATGAGAACTTAATATGTACTAGTCTCTGAAGTACCTTTACATATTTTAATTCCTTTAATCCTTTCAACAACCACATGAAGAGGATACTGCTATTATCCCCATTTACAAAGAAGTTGACAACGAGGTAGTGAGAGGTTAAGTAACACGTTCAAGGTCACACCACCGATAAGTGGTGAACCAAGGCAGTCTGGCTCCAGAATCTGCTCCCTTCACCACTAACTATATCCCTGTGTCTTATTAGCAGAAGGAATGAAAAGAGAGAGATAGAAGATGCGGTAGGGAAAAAATAATGGAGCAAGTTCTGGGAGAAGGCAAGAGGTGATATGCCCAAGGACACATATGGAAGGGAAAGAAGAAAAGGAAAAAAGAAAAGAAAGAAGGAGGAATTTTGAGGCAAAGTTAGAGGAGCTTTGGTGATTCTGTAGATGAAGCTGTGCCAGGAAGTTTAATAGCAAGAACATAGCAAGAAATAGTAAATCAGATAGGACTGAATGAGTGCCTTGTTAAGTTATTTTACCTCTCTGGTCTCAGTTGTCTCAGTGAGGATAACAATACCTACTTCACACAGTTTTGGTGAGGACTTAAGGAACAAATATATGTGAAAGGAGCCAACATACTGCCACATAGTAAGCACTTAATAAACACCAGTTTTCACCTCTCTCCCTCCTTTTTAGGTAAAATGAGGTCATCAGAAAGGAGGTTTCATAATACCACAATATCCTTCATATTTTCATTTTTATAAATCAAGATTTACCAATCCAACATTCCAGCTAGAGAATAAGGAAATAGAAATTTCTATTGAATACTCTTTGTAAACTGATATCTGAGATGCAATCCTCCAAAAAACTATCTCCAGTATTTCCCATAATGCTTTCCAAGGGCCTTGGTGGCCCATAGGGAACAGCAGGAAAATTGGCAGAATAAGGAAGGGATTTGTTTAAGGTCCTGTTTTCTGCAAAGTGGACGAGACTTTAGGAGTTTACACACTTCAGGAAATTGTTCACTTCCTGATAAAAACTTGGACTGTCTACTCAATGCCCCTCACTGCTACACCATTAAAATGGTCAAAGAGGTACCAAGAAGCAGACAATTCTCTCCATCCAGCACCTGAGACAAGTCGGACTTCCTAAAGTTCTAACCTTGGACAGTTCTGTACAGTTTCCAATAATAAGAGAAATGGCTAGAGCTATAGAAATATAATTGATGAAGACTCTGTACCCTATGATCAAACTCTGATCAGCTACAGAGGGAGACACTGAGAAAGTCTGCAATTAATAATATCAGTACAGAATTTTTAAAAAGTGATCATTTTGACAACAGGTGGCAAGGGGGCATTGATCCCAATGGAACACAGTAGAGGACTGGAGGACAATGAAATACCAAGATGATGAAAGAAGTGTCAGTGATATATTTCCCTCAGTCACTCTTAGTTCAAAGTTTGACCAAATCCACAGTGAGGACTATCTGCAGTTAATATTACCACACTTTAATTGAATCTATATATTAATTACACTCTGATGTTTGTGCACGCATGTGTTTAAATATTTAGTACACTGTTCATTCCATATTGTATGTTTGGTTATTTTGAATTATTGACAACTAAATAAAACTTTTAGAGGAAAATCAAATAACTGAAAGGCGGAGAAACCATAATTCAAAAAGATACATGCATCCCAATGTTCACTGCAGCACTATTTACAATAGCCAGGACATGGAAGCAACCTAAAAGTCCATTAACAGAGGAACGGATAAAGAAGATGTGGTACATATATACAATGGAATATTACTCAACCATAAAAGGAAACAAAATAGTGACATTTGCAGAGATGTGGACAGACGTAGAAACTGTCATACAGAGTGAAGTAAGCCAGAAAGAGAAAAACAAATAACGTCGCTTATATGTGGAATCTAGAAAAATGGTACAGATGAACTTATTTGCAAAGCAGAAATAGAGACACAGATGTAGAGAACAAACTTATGGATATCAAGGGGGGAAGGGGGAGTGGAATGAATTGAGGGATTGGGATTGACATATATACACTACTATATATAAAATAGATAATAATAAGAACCTACTGTATAGCACAGGGAACTCTACTCAGTTCTCTGTGGTGACCTAAATGGGAAGGAAATCTAAAAAAGGGGGGATATATGTATACATATAACTGATTCACCTTGCTGTACAGCAGAAACTAATACAACATTGTAAAGCAACTATAGTCCAACAAAAATTAATTTTAAAAAGGCTAATTTGAGAATCGTTAAGGAGAAGTTATATTAACTAATATTTGCACCAAAGGTTCTAGGTGCCTGACTAGGTGGGACAAGTTGTAAGAGGCAGGAGCTGTCAAAGACTTGTTTCTCTCTTGAGGACACACATTCCATTTGCACCTAGTCTTCCAGACCTCAGAATTTTATACAGAATTTGAAAGGGACTCTTTTCAGGTAGCTTACTTGCTCAGCACTGGTTTCTCATCATTAACTGGGGTGACCTCTACAGAAATGGTTTTAAATATCTTATGTTTCCCATCCGACAACTGGATTGTAAAGTCATCAGCAAGGCTCTCTGAGTCATCATGCAAATACATCAACCTCATTCCTGGAAAAAGGGAAAAAAGAGAGAAAGTTAATCTTTCTTATGATCGAACCACTTCAAAGCACGTCACAGATAATTTGTTTTAACCTCCAAGGCATTGGTATTAGCATTAGCTCATTAATCAATACAATAAGGTTGCATTGATAAATGCATAAATCAAACTGTTTTATGAAGTAAGAGCACCCCTCCTAGTTCAATAAAAGTTCCTATTTAAATAAGTTAGTATTTGATAAGGGTCTTTTTTTAAAATTAATTTATTAATTTATTTATTTTTGGCTGTGTTGGGTCTTCGTTTCTGTGCAAGGACTTTCTCTAGTTGTGGCAAGCGGGGGCTACTCTTCATCGCGGTGCGCGGGCCTCTCACTATCGTGGCCTCTCTTGTTGCAGAGCACAGGCTCCAGACGCACAGGCTCAGTAGTTGTGGCTCACGGGTGCAGCCGCTCCACGGCATGTGGGATCCTCCCAGACCAGGGCTCGAACCCGTGTCCCTTGCATTGGCAGGCAGATTCTCAACCACTGCGCCACCAGGGAAGCCCTGATAAGGGTCTTATTTACAATCAGTGAGAAAGGATATATTATTTAATAAACTGCGGGAGAACAATGGAGACAAGAGTGTTTAAATGAAACAGAAAATTAGTTCATTACATAGAGAAATTTATAGTTAGATCCCTATCTCAAGCCAACAACCAAAATAAACTCTAGATGAGTCAAAACTTAATTATAAAACTATTTTTAAAAACCTATATAACATTTATATGGAAATGCAAGAGACCCAGAATAGCTAAAACAGTCTTGGGAAAAAAAGAACAAAGTTGGAGGACTCACATTTTCCATTTTCAAAACTTACTGGAAAGCTACAGTAATCAAGATAGGGTAGTACTGGCATAGAATAGATACAGATGAATCTAATAGAAGAGAGCACAGAAATGAGCTCATACATATCTGATCAACTGATTTTCATCAAGGGCACCAAGATCATTCAATGGGGAAAGAGTAGTCTTGCAATAAATAGTGCTGGGACAACTGGATATCCATAGGCCAAAAAAATGAAATTGGATCCCTACCTCACACTATATACAAAAATTAACTCAAAATGGGTCATAGACCTAAACACCAAGAGCTAAGCTAGAAAAACTGTTCAAAGAAAATATTTGTGACTTTGGGTTAGGCAATGGTTTTGTATGTAAGACACCAAAAGCACAAGTGACAAAACAAAACAACAACAAAAACATAGGTAATTTGGACTCCAAAGGAAACCATCAAGGGAGCAAAATGACAACCCACAGAACTGGAGAAAATATTTACAAATCATATACCTGATAAGGGAGGATCTAGTATCCAGAATGTATTAAGAACTCTAACAACTCAATAGTAAAAGACAACCCAGTTACAAAATGGGCAAAGGATCTGTGTAGACATTTTTCCAAAGAAGATATAAGAAGACATATAAATAGCCAAAAAACTTATGAAAAGATGCTCAACAGCACTAGCTATTAGGGAAATGGAAATCAAAACCACAATGAGATAGTACTTCACACACACACACACACACACACACACTAGGATGGCTATAATTAAAAAGATAGACAATACCAAATGTTGGTGAGGATGTGGAGAAAATGGAATTCTCATATGTTGCCAGTAGAAATGTAAAATGATACAGCTACTTTGGAAAACAGCTTGGCAGTTCCTCAAAATGTTAAACATAGAGTTACATATGACCCAGCAATTCCACTCCTAGATATATAGCCAAGAGAAATGAAAATATAGTATATACCCATACAAAAAACTTGTACATGAATGTTTACAACAGCATCATTCATAATAGTCAAAAAAGTGCAAGTGACCCTAATGTCCATCAACTGATGAAGGGATAAATAAATTGTGGTATGTCCATACAATGGAACATTATTTGGCAATAAAAAGGAATGGAGTACTGACTCATGCTACAATATGGGTGAATCTTGAAAACATTATGCTAAATAAAATAAACCAGTTACAAAAGATCACATATTCCATTTATATGGTTTCACTTATGTAAAATGTTCAGAACAGACAAATCTATAGAGACAAAAATAGATTAGTGGTTGCCCGGGGTTTTGGGGAGGGAAGGATGAGAGTGACTGCTAATGGGTATGGAATTATTTTTGGGGGGTAACAAAAATGTTCTAAAATTGACTGTGATGATGAATACACTAAAATCCACTGAATTATACACTTTAAATTGGTGAATATTATGGCCCATGAGTTATATTTCAATAAAGCTGTTTTAAAAGATTTGGAAGAAAATACAAATAAATATCTTATTCCTGGATGTAGAAGATCTTCCTAATATAAAAACAAAAGAAAAATGCATAAAGAAAAATAACAATAAATTTTACTACCTACAATTTTGACTTCTGTATTTAAAAACATGAATTAAAGGCAAATAAAACATGGGAAAACTTATTGTAATGTGACAAAAATACAAAGTATCAGTATTTACCAATCCCTTATTAATCAATATGAATTGATGGAAAAATGGGCAATGGACACTACTGGGCAATCCACAAAAGATGAAACATAGATATCTGGTCAATAAACATGAAAATATGTTCAATTCAATCTCACTCATAATCTAAGAACTTCAAATCAAGATAACAATGAGAGACTATTAATTGACCGCCAAGTTTGCAGAGATTTTTAAAAATAATATCCATTATTGATTAGGACAAAAGGCATGCCCAGGCACATGGTAGCAATGGCATTCTTTTTCCCAAAAAGTATTATAAATGCTGACCTTTCTGTACCGAGCGACCTCATTATAAAAATTTATTCAAAAGAAATATTAAGAGATGGGCACCAAGATTTATGTTACATAAATATATGTAAAATATGTTTATTGATATGTAACTTATAATATCAAAATTTGAAGTTATCTGCATATTTAAAAATAGGAGATAGTTGTATAAAATTACAGTGCAGTATGTCCATATAATGAAACACTGTAATTATCACAAATCATGTTCTCAATATTTAAAAGGTAAAAAGATGTTTATAATAACTGATAAGAAAAAAAAGATTACATTATATGGTAGTTTTTAAGTTCTGTATGTTTGGTGGGGGCAGAGGTGAGAATATACTAAAGTTTTTTTTTTTTTTAATGTAGCCATAAATGAACCAAAAATAAAATAGAGGTGAAAATCTAATCTCTGACAATGTCACCAAAATATTAATTTAGATGAAAATTAAAAATTTTTTCTTCAAAATGATCGTGTAGTGCAAACTTCACACGATATGCATACAATACTTATTTAACCTAATAATAAACAATGAATGTTATTTTTTAAAAACTGACTTTTTAAAAATTTATTTATTTTATTTTATTTATTTTTGGCTGCATTGTGTCTTCCTTGCTGCACGCGGGCTTTCTCTAGTTGTGGCAAGCAGGGGCTACTCTTCGTTGCAGTGCATGGACTTCTCATTGCAGTGGCTTCTCTTGTTGCAGAGCACAGGCTCTAGGCACGCAGGCTTCAGTAGTTGTGGCACCTAGGCTCAGTAGTTGTGGCTCGCGGGCTCTAGAGAGCAGACTCAGTAGCTGTGGCACACAGACGTAGTTGCTCCGTGGCATGTGGGATCTTCCCAGACCAGGGATTGAACCCATGTCCCCTGCATTGGCAGGCAGATTCTTAACTACTGCGCCACCAGGGAAGTCCCAAAAAACTGACTTTCCTGAGTGTAAAATTTGATTTATTATTTCTTTTTCCTTGGCCTTAAATTTGAAAGAAATATTGTAACAATATATTGTAGTTTTTGCTACACAGGGTTATTCATTTGGTAATACCATCATTTAAGCTCTGGAATTTATTTCTTTGCAATTGATAAAACTGAGAAGTATGTTAATTAGTTTTTCAATTCAAACATGATATGATATTGTGCAACTATTGCAAAATAAACTTTGGGGCAGAGAGCTCTAGTTGGGGAAAGGAAAAATGAAAAGACAGTAGAAAAAAATGTGGAACAAGTGCTAGATAAATCAAACACAGAGAAGGAAGAGTTTGGAGTGTGCAGGTGGGCTCCACAGGGAGGTCGATAGTGAACTGGTTCTGAAGGCTGGTATTGGGTGGCCAGGGGAAGGAGAGGGAAGGACCCCTCAGGCAGGGTAAACAGAATACAGGAAGGCAGGGCAGGAAGGAGAATGCGAGTAGGCAGTGATTCTAGAGCCAACACACTTTTCTCAAATATTTAAAAGCATTTATATATATATGTTAAATGGGATAAGATCAATTTTTCAGAAAGAGTAATGAAAAAATAATTCAGGCTGCTATTCCAATGTGTCATTTCCTTAAAGGGCAAATTATCTCAGAGAATAATGAGTTATTACATTTGTTCTATATTTGTTTCAAATGTGGATGTTTTGGCAGACAAATCTCTTCAATTTAGTTCCACGATCTCAATAGTTTTAAAAAGAAATTTTTCTTATTATGACATTAAAAGCTTGGGGTAAACTACCAAAAATCACAAATACCATTTTTGTTGATGCTCTAAAAGTGAAGGAAAACATATTATTTCCTTTTCAATTACCCACTATCTCTATCTGGGGCTTCATGCCCTGCATTAATCCAGAGCCCAGAGAAAACCCTTGAGGGATAATGAATGTAGGTGAATGCCATTTCTTCACTTCCACTTCCTCTGATTTATTATTATCTTTTCTGGGTTAAATTATTAAATCAACAACAACAAACAAATTGAAATGAAGCGTGACATACCATTCTTGAGAAGTTCCATGGAAAAGTTGTAAACAAGTTCATGCTTCTGGCCAAGGTTGGGTGATTGCTTATACTGAGGAAAGTCTTTGCTAAACACCCCATTGATGAGGAGGCCATGACGTGGTTTGTGAGTGACGCTGAACAGCAAGGGGTCCTTGGGAATGTCCCAGTCAACAGCATTAATGATGGAAGAATCCAGCTCTCTCATCTGACCCTCACACACCTAAACAAAAACAAGAAAGTCAGCTGCATGCTAAATAAAACCTGTCTTTCTTTTGGTAAACTGCTCAAAAAATAATTGTAACATATCCTATATAATTTTAAGATACCCATGCAAATTTTCCATGAGATTTGTGTGTAATGAGTCTTAAAAAGAAATTGTTGGTTCAACATGACCTTCGAAGACAAGAACAAGTCTATTAATCTTTCTCACATTTTTCTTTTGAAGATTTCAAAGCACTTTATTTCCATGAAGGACTAAAGGAGAGATACATATAATCTCATATATATATTTCATAATTCAAAGGTTGGGGGAAAAAGCAACCAAAAGGATGCTTGCTTTCTGGAAGTCACAGAGTTCAGTTGTAAAACCAGGTATAGACCCTGCCTTCAGATCCTAACCTGTTATTTTAATCTCCTGGACCTTGTTGCTTTCATAATTCTTATGTTTCTGTTTTAGAAATGGCACAAATATCTGCTATGCACACTGGGGGTATTAGGTGTTTTTAATTTTTGTCATTGTAGTAAAATCTTCTATATTTCAATTACAATCAACAACAGTTGAGAGGATGCTTCTGGATGCACGATAGAATATATTTTAATTCTGGGTCCCTCATCTCTTCCCAGTCTTCACACCTCTAATTTTCCTGAACGACCCTGCACCCCACTTCAGGTTTCATAATCCTTTAAGCATAAAGAGAACTGAATGTTTTTCATTTCATGTAGGATCTAGTTATTTAAAACCATCAGTACCATTAGTACCATTGACATGGTGCTTAGTCATCTTTATTTTCTTTTTCTCATAGCAAGGGAACAAAGAAGTATTTCTGTTTCCTATTGTGAAATATAGCAAGATCTAAATAATATGAGTGTATAAGTTTAACATGTGCTTACTGGGCATTTGCAGCTCACTGGATGCTGTGGGAATACGAATACTCTAAAGAATCAAAGTCAGATGAGAATGTGATGGCCTGTCCATCAATAACTATAACACAAGGAAGAAAATATCTAGTGTTACTAAATATGGATAAACAAGAAGTGCAAAAGAGTGGAGGAGCCCAGGAATGTCTTCGTGGCTGAGTGGACATTTTAGCTTTGAAGAAGACATATGGTTTAGATTTGTGAAAATGGCCTTTCCCTTCAGCCTCTCTTAAGGACTTTGAAGAGAGCCTTCCTGCAACCACTCTTCCTTGAATGTGCATAAAAAAGAATCATAATATCTGATATTTGGGCTAAAATTTTGCTGGTTTTCTTATTAAAAACTGAGATGGCATCATAATTTAATACACAATGATAGGATTAGGGAATCATCTTTGATGATAACTTTCCTTTTTCTCCAAAAACTTTCATAAAGCAACCTAAAAAGATGTTCTAATTATCTGTCTTTATAAAGCTTGGGGCTCCTGGACTCACTGTATGGCAACCTTTCTTATTTACAAAATGGTAAATTCCTTCACAAGATGACTGGGAAATTTTATTGAAAAAATGTGGGATTCTTTTTTGCACATTCAATTGTTTATTGAGATTATAAATAATAGGTTTAGATCAAGAGACATAAAATGCAGAAACTCACTAGTAGACAGCTTTGAAATGGATTATAATAACTTAAACTAAAACCTCAATTTTTTTCTTTGCAAGTTGCAGCACAACTTGATGGAAGCCCAGCTAGCTACAAAATAAATACACTTTTTCACAAGAAGGCAAAATAAATATGACTATTTTAAAAAATCACTTGAAGCTTAAAGCCAGCTCTGCCAATAACACATGGGGCTCCATATTTGTTACTCTTCAACAGCTTCTCTAAGGAATGCACAGGAAAAAAAAAAAGCATGATTACTTTCAGAGCAGAGCAAGAGACAAATTCCCAGTGGCCTAATTATTTCAGAAACCCCAACCCTAGATAGATACAAGACAATAGAGGTAGGTATAGAAGGAATCATCTGTAATTCTCTTCTCTCTCTCATAATTACTGAAGTGCTCTCTGGAGAAATCCATGTGCCAACAGAAGAGGAAAAGCAGGAGCTGGCTCTTAAGTCTCATCCTGAGGTGGCTTTCATATACCATTAAGATTCAGTAGAAAATTAAAATAAAATAAAGACTTTTGCATTTAGAGTTTGATGATTTTTAGTGCAAAATAAGGCAAGATAATGGTTTCAAAATAGATAATATGTGCTTTGGTCAATGTCTGAAAAAAGATGACAAACATAACAAGACTAATATGAATGACACCTATTTATTAAGGGTTTTCTATGTGCCTGACCATCATGATTGTCATGGCTGTCCTAAAGGAAGATGTGATACATGTTTTGCAGATGAGCAAACAGAAACACAGAGAGAAATAACTTACCCAGGACCCTACAACTAGTAAACAGCTATACCAAGTCCCTCTTACTCCAAAGCCTGTGCTCATTCATTTAATCAGGATATGCTATGTGCATGTCTGTTTTAAATAACTATATAAACATTAGAATTGTTTAAAAAGGATTATATGCTGATATGAAAATATTTACAATATACATAATTAAGGTTTTGTTTTTTTTAAAATTAGAGAGTAGGGTATAGTATGATCCCTGATTTGTAGGTAAAAACATACAGAAAAATCATATACACACACACATATCACTGGCATGTGCACAACTTATTTCTGTGGAAATTAATTACTAAAACCTCAACTGATGGGGAGTGACTATGGGTAGGGGCTGTTGAAGAGGGAGAATTTCATATTTCCCTGTGTATGTTTCTCAACATTCTAACTTATTTAACCATAGATATTTATTATTATTTTTTAAGACAACAGTTGTTGTCTCAGCAGTGATATGCTGGACCATTTTAACTGTGTGTCTGAATTTTTAAATAAAACTAACAAATATTATTATATAATATAAAGACATTTTTAAAGTGTATAAAAATAATGGTCCAAATTGTATTTTTTCATTTCATATATCTTTATAAATAGCTGTATAAAAAAAGATGCCTGTGATTCATGAATTAAGAGTCCTTACTATTACAGCACTGGTTAAGAGGGCACTCTGTAGAATCAGAGCACCTGGGTGCAAATCCCCTACTTGCTACTTACTTCCAAGCTCTGTGATCTTGGGCCACTAACTTAACCTCTTAAGCCTCATTTTTTGCAGTTATTAAATGGCAATAATAATGCCATCACTCTAAAAGCGTATTGTGAGGATTCAATATGAATACATGTAAAGGGTGTGGAATAGTACCTACAACCTAGTAAGTACTACATTCTATATATATGCAACTATAATTGTAACCATGCAATTGTTATGTGTTAGCAATTATTATTATCATTACCAACATCACTATTATTAGAAAAATACTTTTCAAGTGATTGCATTACATAACAGGTTACTGCCTTCTCTACTTCTCATCAACTTAAAGTGTTAAGTGCACATAGACTAATGTAAATGGGCTAGGTGAAAATAAAAATTAGAAAATGATAAAAGAGAAATTGAAAATTCTGATATCTTTCTTACAGTAATATTCCACACTATAAAATCAGGAGCTTCATCATTTGTGGGGTTGATTATAATGTAAAATGGTATCTCCAAGGAGCGTCGTTTCCCATCAGTGACATACACCATGAACCGGTCGGCTGTTGGTTCCATCCTCAGATGCCTGGACTGCACATAGTTAATGTGTAAAGCCTTCATGTCTTTCCACTGAAACGAAGCTAGAGCACACCAAGATGGAGCACATAAGTAAGAAAAACTTTTTTTCCAAGTTACTGGTCCTTAATCCTTAATCCGATAGCCTATTTGTCAGCAGAGGAAATAAGAGGTCATAGCAGTTGACCTAACAATCAGCTTCAGGGGTTGCTATAATCACTATAACCATCAACATAAAAACAGATATCCATAAATTATAAGGAACAATTAAAATTTTCATGGAGAACAGAAGGGCAATAACTGCTAACTAGGATTATAGGGACTTCATGACCATTCTTTATATACTTGAAATGAATGTCAGAGAGACCTTCCTCCCCTTGATTAAAACCAGTGTTCCTGTGTGAGCAGTTCTTGTCAGGCTTGAACAAGAAAGGAACCATCTCTTTCATATAAAGGCAAAACAAGAGTCCATCAATCATCTGCCTACTTGACTACATATCAACTGGTAAGAATGAGTGGAATTAACTGACCTGTTATTTTGGTATTCTGACATTGCCTTAAATCAAAAGATAAAAATGCTCTGTGTTGTATATGAGTCACAGGAGAAACTGCATAAACTTTAATGCAATTAATCTTTCTTTCTTCCGACTTTATTGAGATATAATGCACATATCATTGTGTGAGTTTAAGGTGTATGACCTGTTGATTTGAAACATTCTATACCACAAAGTGTTTATCACAATAAGGTTAATTAACATACCATTCACCTCATATAATTACTATTTTGCTGTTGTTATGATGAGAACATCAAAGCTCTACTCTCAAAGCAACTTTCAATTGTATAATAAGTATTGTTAATTATAGTCATCATGCTATACCTTAGATACCCAGAATTTATTCATTTTATAACTGAAAGTTTGTAGCCTTCAACCAGCATCTCCTGCATCTCCTCACCCTTACCCTCAGCACCTGGCAACCACTATTCTACTCTCTGTTTCTATGAGTTCAATATTTTTAGATTCCACATATAAGTGAGACCGTACAGTATTGGTCTTTATCTGTCTGATGAATTTCACTTACAATAATGCTCTCAGAGGTCAATCCATGTTGTTGCAAATGGCAGCATGTCTTTGTTTTTCATGGCTGAATAATATCCTAATGTATGTATGTGTGTGTATATATATATATATATATATATATACCACATTTTCTTTGTCCATTCATCCATCAATGGACATTTAGGTTGTTTCCATATGTTAGCTATTATGAATAATGTTGTAATGAATATGGGAGTACAGATATGTCTTTGATATCCTGTTTTCATTTTCTTTGGATATATACCCAGAAGTGGAAGTGCTGGATCATACGGAAGTTCTATTTTTAATTTTTTGAGGAACTTCCATAGTGATTGTACCAATTTACATTCCCAACTAACAGTGCACCAGGGTTCCCTTTTCTCCACATCCTCGCCAGCATTTGTTATCTCTTATCATTTTGATAATAGCCATTCTAACAGGTGGGAGATGATATTATCATTGTGGTTTTAACTGGCATTTCCCTGATGATTAGTGATTATGAACACCTTTTCATGTACCTGTTCCACCATTTGTACATCTTCTCCAGAAAAATGTTTACTCAAGTCCTCTGCCCATTTTTCAATCAGATTGTTTGGGCTTTTTGTACTGAGTTGTATGAGTAATTTATATATATTAGATATTAATCTCCTACCAGATATATGGTTTGCAAATATTTTCTCCCTTTCTATAGGTAACTTTTTCATTTTGTTGATTGTTTCTCTTCCTGTGCAGAAGCATTTTAGTTTAATGTAGTCCCACTTGTTGATTTTTGCTTTTCTGCCATTGCTTTTGGTGTCAAATTCAAAAAATCATCATCAAGACCCATGTCAAGGAGCTTACTGCCTATGTTGTCTTCTAGGAGTTTTATGGTTTCATGTCTTATGTTCAAGTCTTTAATCCATTTTGAGCTAATTTTTGTTGTGTTGTAAGATAGTAGTCCAGTTTTATTCTTTTGCTTGTGGCTGTCCATTTTTCCTGACACCACTTCTCGAAGAGACTGTGCTTTGCCCATTGTATATTCTTGGCTCCTTCATTCAAAATTAATTGACCATATATGCACTGGTTTATTTCTGGGCTCTCTATTCTGTTCTATTGATCTATGTGTTTGTTTTTATGCTAATACCATACTGCTTTGATTATGATAGCTTTGTAATAATAGCTTGAAATCAGGAGGTGTGATGCCTCCAGCTTTGTTCTTCTTTCTCAAGATGGCTTTGACTATCTGAGGTCTTTTGTGGTTCCATACAAATTTTAGGATTGTTTGTTCTATTTCTGTAAAAAATCCCATTGGGATTTTGATAGGGATTACACTGAATCTATAGATAGCTTTGGGCAGTATGGACATTTTCACAATATTAACTCTTTCAATCCATGAACATGGGATGTCTTTCCATTTGTGTCTTCTTCAGTGTCTTTCATCAAGACATCAATTCTCTGTCTTATGGTTCTTGGCATATAAATCTTTCACTTCCTTGGTTAAAATTATTCCTAAATATTTTATTGTTTTTGATGCTATTATAAATGAGATTGTTTTCTCTATTTCTTTTTCAGATAGCTTATTGTTCATGTATAGGAATACAACTGATGTTTGTATGTTGATCTTGTACCCTGAAACTTTATTGAATTTGTTGATTAGTTCTAACAGTTTTTGGTGAAGTCTTTAGGAATTTCTATATATCATATCATCAGCAAACAGAAATATTTTACTTCTTCCTTTCTGATTTGGACAACCTTTATTTCTTTTTCTTGCTTAATTGCTCTGGCTATGACTTTCAGTACTATACTGAATAGGCATGATGAGGGTGGGCACCTCTGTCTTGTTCCTTATCTTAGAGGGAAAATTTTCAACCTTTCACTGTTGACTATGATGCCAGAGTGGGTTCTTCATATACAGACTTTATTATGTTGAGGTATGTTCCTTCTATACACAATTTTTTGAGAGTTTTTAATCTTAAAAGGATGTAGAAATATGTCAAATGTTTGTTTCTGCACCTATAGAGATGATCATAGGATTTTTGTCTTTCATTCTATCAATGTGGTGTATCACATTTATTGATTTGCATATGTTGAACTACCCTTGCATCACAGATATAAATCCCACTTGATCGTGGTGTGTGATCCTTTTAATGTGCTGTTGAATTCAGTTTGTTAATGTTTTGTGGAGAATTTTTGCATCTATATTCATCAAAGATATTGATCTGTAGTTTTCTTTTCTTGTAGTATCTCTATCTGTCTTTGGTATCAGGGTAATGCTAGCCTTGTAAAATGAGTTTCATAGCGTTCCCTCCTCTTCCTTTGTTTTGGAAGAGTTTGAGAAAAATGAGTGTTAATTCTTCTTTAATGTTTGGTAGAAATCACCTGTGAAGCCATCTGATCTTGGGCTTTTCTTACTTGGGAGGTTTTGGATTACTGACTAAATCTATTTACTGATTATTGGTCTGTTCAGATTTTTAATTTCTTCATGATCCAGACTTGGTAAGTTTTATGTTCCTTTGTTGTCCAATTTGTTGGTGTATAATTGTTCAGAGTAGTCTCTTATGATCCTCTGCATTTCTGTATTAGTTGTAATGTTTCCTCCTTCATTTCAGATTTTATTTGAGTTCTCTTTTCTTCTTGTTAAGTCTAGCTAAAAGTTTTCCAATTTCTTTTATCTTTTAAAAAAATCAACTCAGTTTCATTAATCTCTTCTATTTTTCTGTTCTCTGTTTCTGCTCTGGTCTTTGTTATCACCTTCTTTCTGCTAAACCTGGGCTTAGTTTGTTTTTGTTTTTCTAGTTCTAGTTGATTTACTTTTTTAATGCAGCATTTATCACTATAAAACTTTCCTCTTAGCACTGCTTTTGCTGCATCCCATATATTTTAGTGTGTTGTGTTTCCATTTTTATTTAAGATTTTTTAATTTCTTTTTTAAATTTAATCTTTGACCGATTGGTTGTTCAGAAGTGTGTTGTTTTATTTTCACATATTTGTGAATTTTCTAGTTACCTCCTGTTATTGATTTTAATTTCATATCATTGCGGTCAAAAAAGATACTTGGTACAATTTCAATCTTTTTAAATTGCTAAGACTTGTTTGTTGACTCATCACATGATCTATCCTGGAGAATGTTTCATGTGCACTTGAGAAGAATGTTTATTCTGCTTTTGTTGGATGGAATGTACATATGTGTCTGTTAAGTTCATTTGGTCTAACATATAGTTCAAGTCTAATGTTTCCTTATTGATTTTCCATCTGGATGATCTATCCATTGTTGAAATTGGGGTACTGAGGTCCTTACTATTATTGTATTGTTGTGTATTATCCTCTTCAAATCTATTAGTATTTGCTTAATATAGTTAGGTGCTCCAATGTTGTGTGCATATACATTTACAGCTATTATATCCTCTTGATGAATTAAGACTTTATCATTATATAATGACCTTCTTTGTCTCTTGTTACAGTTTTGACTTAAAGTCTCTTTTGTCTATTATAAGTATATCTACCCTTGCTCTCTTTTGGTTTCCATTTGCATGGAATATCTTTTTCCTTCCCTTCATTTTAAGCCTATGTATGTCCTTGAAGCTGAAGTGAGTTTCTTGTAGCCAGTATGTAGTTGGGGCTTTTTTTTTTCTATCCATTCAGTCACTCTATTAATGCAATTAATCTTAAACCCAGAGTCTCTCATATTTAAGATAGATGTACCCCAAAAGGTGCTTAGAGAATAACTCTAAAGTGTTGCCTTTGGACAAATGCGTGTTTGGTGTCTGTTTTTGTTTTGGTTGTTTTCTTTTTGCCTGAAATACCAGAGATATTTCAGTATCTGAGAGGCATTTTGGTTTCAAAATTAATGTCATTACCTTCAACATTTCCATGGTATATTTCCTAATCTTTTCTGCCCATATCTTTTAAAAGTGTTAAAAAAAACTGTGAGAATGAGACCAGTGAGCTCCACCAGATTTATTCTATCACAGTATTCTGTGTTGCTATGAGGGCCTTTAAAAACATTATTTCTTCAATATTTATTCTTATATTTTTCATAAGTGAAATTTCCACTTATTTTGAAGTAAACTCCCATACATGGGGAAATTTTAAATGAAAAATTAGAATGAAAAACAATAATATTCAAAAGTATCGGTAATAATAATAATTCCTTCAGTGTATACAGTACTTTGAACATTTCTGAAGTCCTAACCCAGTTATTAAACATGATCTAACCAATCAGTCACAAACATAGGCTAATTATTGCTGGACACAAAGCCATGACTTACCTATGCTGATGCCCATATTGCTTTTTTCAAAACCTGCAGAAGGTAGTGTGTTTTCAAGGTAGCCAAACCGGGGAGGAGAAACCAAAACAAATTCCAAGTCATCTGCTGCAGTGTCAGGGTCAGTGGCAGACAAATGGTTAATAGTAAGGGCTGCTGAGAAACCCTCATCTACAAAGAACATGGTACCTGCATACAAATAATAACACAATTATGACTTAGCATGAAATCCTCTAATCAGGATAGTGAGAACAAAAGGGAGTGATTGAAATTCCAATTCACAGAAGCCTCCTACATGCAAATATACTTCCATGGGAGATGTTCATTTCCTTTGGCATAATTCTCCTAACAGTGAATATATTCAGGGGTAATGGGGGGAATTTAATTTGACTTAACGGAATTATATTTTTTCTTGTATAAGCATGCCAGACAATAATGGAAAGAGAGCAGAAATACTAAATGCTTCAGTACAGCCCTTTAGTCACTCTCAAGGAACTCTGATTTCCCTTGTGTCTATAAAAGTGACAAATGAAACTAAGAATTGCCAAACTGTTTTAATGATAAGTCACTAAATGTGGTTTATGTACTCTTCAAGATCAGTTGTTACCTCTGTTTGTCAGAGCGTTAATTGCCTGAGAACTATTATGAATTGCTCATAACGAACATTTTTTCATGCCTTGGTGCTTAATTATTCTGCAGGGATAATGCTTCCTCCCCAGAACATTGCTTTGGAGATACTTTGCAAATTACAATAACATTCATACATATGTTTGCATTTTTTTTGAGACACAGAACATATACACAATGCCTATGAAGAGATGACTTTCTAAAAAGCAAATAAGGTTAAGTATATATAAATGGTCTCGCTAATATACTCATTCAATTCTAATAGAAATTATTATGGATAAAATAAATTACTGGCTCTCTAGCAGGCAAATGATATTTTCCCACGTGAAATAAAACCAGAATATCTGAGGACTACAATGTTGTCTTCATTCCCAAGCATGCCCACACACACAGACACACACACACACACACACATATATACACACACACACTTGCATTCTCTCTCCACACGGATTTATCTAAATTTTTTTTAACATCTTTATTGGAGTATAATTGCTTTACAATGGTGTGTTAGTTTCTGTGGTATAACAAAGTGAATCAGCTATACATATACATATATCCCCATATCTCCTCCCTCTTGTGTCTCCCTCCCACTATCCCTATCGCAACTCTCTAGGTGGTCACAAAGCACTGAGCTGATCTCCCTGTGCTATGCAGCTGCTTCCCACTAGCTATCTATTTTACATTTGGTAGTGTATATATGTCCATGCCACTCTCTCACTTCGTCCCAGCTTACCCTTCACCCTCCCCGTGTCCTCAAGTCCATTCTCTATGTCTGCATCTTTATTGCTGTTTTGCCCCTAGGTTCTTCAGAACCTTTTATTTATTTTTTTTTTAGATTCCATATAACCTTCTTCTTGGATTGATCCCTTGATCATTATGTAGTGACCTTCTTTGTCTCTTGTAATAGTCTTTATTTTAAAGTCTATTTTGTCTGATATTAGAATTGCTACTCCAGCTTTCTTTTGATTTCCATTTGCATAGAATAACTTTTTCCATCCCCTCACTTTCAGTCTGTATGTGTCCCTAGGTCTGAACTGGGTCTCTTGTAGACAGCATTTATATGGGTCTTGTTTTTGTATCCATTCAGGCAGTCTATGTGTTTCGGTTGGAGCATTTAATCCATTTACATTTAAGGTAATTATCGATATGTATGTTCCTATTACCATTTTCTTAATTGTTTTGGGTTTGTTATAGTAGGTCTTTTCCTTCTCTTGTGTTTCCTGCATAGAGAAGTTCCTTTAGCATTTGTTGTAAAGCTGGTTTGGTGGTGCTGAATTCTCTTAGCTTTTGCTTGTCTGTAAAGGTTTTAATTTCTCCGTCAAATCTGAATGAGATCCTTGCTGGGTAGAGTAATCTTTGTTGTAGGTTTTTTCCTTTCATCACTTTAAATATGTCCTGTCACTCCCTTCTGGCTTGCAGAGTTTCTGCTGAAAGATCAGCTGTTAACCTTATGGGGATTCCATTGTATGTTATTTGTTGCTTTTCCCTTGTTGCTTTTAATATTTTTTTCTTTGTATTTAATTTTTGATAGTTTGATTAATATGTCTCTTGACATGTTTCTCCTTGGATTTATCCTGTATGGGACTTTCTGTGCTTCCTGGACTTGATTGACTATTTCCTTTCCCATATTAGGGAAGTTTTCAACTATAATCTCTTCAAATATTTTCTCAGTCCCTTTCTTTTTCTCTTCTTCTTCTGGGACCCCTATAATTCAAATGTTGGTGCATTTAATGTTGTCCCAGAGGTCTCTGAGACTGTCCTCAATTCTTTTCATTCTTTTTTCTTATTCTGCTCTGCGGTAGTTATTTCCACTATTTTATCTTCCAGGTCACGTATCTGTTCTTCTGCCTCAGTTATTCTGCTGTTGATTCCTTCCAGAGAATTTTTACTTTCATTTATTGTGTTGTTCATCATTGTTTGTTTGCTCTTTAGTTTTTCTAGGTCCTTGTGAAACTTTTCTTGTATTTTCTCCATTCTATTTCCAAGATTTTGGATCATCTTTACTATCATTATTCTGAATTCTTTTTCATGTAGATTGCCTATTTCCTCTTCATTTGTTTGGTCTAGTGGGTTTTTACCTTGCTCCTTCATCTGCTGTGTGTTCTCTGTCTCCTCTTTTTACTTACTTTGTTTGGGGTCTCCTTTTCGCAGGCTGCAGGTTCGCTATTCCCGTTGCTTTTGGTGTCTGTCCCCAGTGGCTAAGGTTGGTTCAGTGGGTTGTGTAGGCTTCCTGGTGGAGAGGACTGGTGCCTGTGTTCTGGTAGATGATAGTGAATCTTGTCTTTCTGGTGGGCAGGACCGCATCCGGTGGTGTGTTTTTAGGTGTCTGTGACCTTATTATGATTTTAGGCAGCCCCTCTGCTAATGGGTGGGGTTGTGTTCCTGTCTTGGTACTTGTTTGGCATGATGTGTCCAGCACTGTAGCTTGCTGGTTGTTGAGTGGAACTGGGTCTTAGCATTGAGATGGAGATGTCTGGGAGAGCTTTCACCATTTGATAGTACATGGAGCCAGGAGGTCTCTGGTGGACCAATGTCCTGAAGTCAGCTCTCCCACCTCAGAGGCTCAGGCCTGACACCTGGCCGGAGCACCAAGACCCTGTCAGCCACACGGCTCAGAAGAAAAGGGACAAAAAAAAAAAAAGAAAGAAAGAAAGAAAGAAAGGAAATAATAAAATTTAAAAATATTATTAAAAAATAAAAAAGTAATAAAAAGAAAGAAAGAAGAGAGCACCCAAATCTAAAAATAAATCCACCAATGATAACAAGTGCTAAAAACTATGCAAAACAAACAAACAAACAAACAAAAAATACGGACAGACAGAACCTAGGACAAATGGTAAAAGCAAAGCTATAGAGACAAAAGCTATAGAGACAAAATGACAGAAAGAAGCATACACATACACACTCACAAAAAGAGAAAAAGGAAAAAAAATATATATATATAAAAAAGAGAGAGAGCAACCAAATCAATAAACAAATCTACCAATGATAATAAGCTCTAAATACTAAACTAAGATAAACATAAAACCAGGAACAAATTAGATGCAGAAAGCAAACCCCAAGTCTACAGTTGCTCCCAAAGTCCACGGCCTCAATTTTGGGTTGATTCATTATGTATTCAGGTATTCCACAGACGCAGGGTACATCAAGTTGATTATGGAGATTTAATCCACTGCTCCTGAGGCTGCTGGGAGAGATTTCCCTTTCTCTTCTTTGTTCGCACAGCTCCTGTAGTTCACCTTTGGATTTGGCCCCGCTTCTGCATGTAGGTCACCTGAGGGCATCTTTTGGGAAGTCTAAGTTCTCCTGCCAGCATTCAGTAGGTGTTCTGTAGGAGTTGTTCCACATGTAGATGTATTTCTGAAGTATTTGTGGGGAGGAAGGTGATCTCCACGTCTTACTCCTCCACCATCTTGAAGGTCCCTCAGATTTATCTAAATTTTTAAACAAGTTAATTCTTTTGCCCTGTAATCTTTTATAGATCTGGGGGTTTCCACAAATTTGTATTGAGGCAATTATTGGAGGCAATTCTGTATTGTGGTTTTCTATTTTGACTATATGTAAAGTGCATCATTTCACTGGACCACGGGTATGACACTAGGTGAAATAATAGAACTTTAAAAGAAAAAATTGTCACCTATTGCAATTGAAGGTGATTGGTTGTCCACCGGATACACTGTGATGTTGAGATCATACACTGGAAAGGACTCACGAAGAGGAACAGATGGATGAGATCCATTCACAAAAGGGCCAGCTTCTGTGTCCGAAACTACCAACGTAATGGTGTCAAAACAAGGCACCAGGCCAATCTCACCACCTGGAAGACACAACTAGAGTTTAAAACTGACTTTTGAAAACATAGAATACCAAGATGAAACCCACTCACACTTCCTCTACAAGCATAAAATGGCAAGGAAAGGAACTTATATGGTTAAAAGGTAAAACTCAATTTTATCTATGAAATTAAATAGAGTCATGAAAATAATGCAAAAATGCTTGCTCATCTGTTGCCTCTGGTGAAATCCCTGCCAGCCATCTATTACCATATGGAGGGGCAAAACAGGGCTAACAAGTATCTGACAGTTCATAAATGAACAAGGGATAGACATGAAGCTTGACTTGTGATGGCTTTACTCTTCTCTCATAATTACTAGTGTTAGGACCAACTTCAGGGAGAACAGAAGACACCCTTTTCCCTCTGGTAATTGTCTTCCCATTTGCATTAACCACCTTAAATGAACAACCATTCACTACAGAAGAAGCAGAATAGGTGAAATACAAATATAATCCACATTTTTGTGATTTGTTTCAGTATTTTCCTCATTACATAATAGCCAAGATGTTAGCAAAATAGCAACAGCACCTGGAAAAGAAGTGGCATTTATTTTCATTTCCTGTTTACTCTTTAGAGCTTACACCTATGGGATTCAAAATGGCCCCAACTTAGGCAATGAGAGGAAGAAGGAAGAAAATGTCAGGACTAGATAGTTTACCAGTAAACAGGACAATCTGCTCTTGGATCACTAAGTAACAGCCAGAGGTGGGAATGCTTGCTGTCCAGGGGACAGAAAAGTTCTGCAGATATGCTTTTTTTTTTTTTTTTTTTTTTAAAGAAATTCACGTTCTTTTTATTTATTTATTTATGACTGTGTTGAGTCTTCGTTTCTGTGTGAGGGCTTTCTCTAGTTGCGGCAAGTGGGGACCACTCCTCATCGCGGTGCACGGGCCTCTCACCATCGCGGCCTCTCTTGTTGCGGAGCACAGGCTCCAGACGCGCAGGCTCAGTAATTGTGGCTCACGGGCCCAGTTGAAGATGTGGGATCTTCCCAGACCAGGGCTCGAACCCGTGTCCCCTGCATTGGCAGGCAGACTCTCAACCACTGCGCCACCAGGGAAGCCCTGCAGATATGCTTTTGATAATTCTCATGCATCACTCTGAAAGTGCCAAGAGGGAAGCAATTATGTTTGGAGTTTTGATGAGTCTAGGACACAAAAGATCAAGGATGTCATCTCTTTTCACAAGACACATTGGTCAAATCTACAGAGCACTGTGTTTGGCATTATTCTACCTGTTTAAAAAAAATGACAAGGAAAAGCTCGAGATGATATTATTAAGCAACCAAATGATTAAAGGATGAGATAACTGGACTTATTTTTAAAAAACAGTGATGTTGAGAGAACTAAAATTAAACAATCAGCCTTCAACTTCAGGAAAATTAAAAAAAATAGACACCTCTCATCTATTCATAATTATAAAAAACAAATTGGCATAAAGTTTGTTTATTCATCATTCACTTGATAAATATATACTTAATGCCTGTTATATGAAAATTAGTGTTCTGGGTGGCCCAGCAGAGAAAAAGGCAGACGTGTTGAAAACGTCAAAAGACAGTTCAAAAGAATGTCAAATGTCCAAAGACCTACTAGGTGTCAGGAGCTGACACAGTCTAATGGTAGAGAAAGAAATGCAGTTCAGTTAGAATATGACAGATACGTGTATGTATTAAGTGGAACCATAAGAAATTGCTACTATTAAGCCATTTTTTACCTATTAAATGGAAAATTCATCTATCTCAGCCTGATTATGTACCAGGTGCTGAGGGTGAAGGAGGATGAGAATATTGGCTGATGATGGCATACGGGGCAAGGCACACAAACCAGAAAAAGTCAGAGAAGTCTTTCCAGATGGCCTTGCTGGCTTTGTACTGAGCATTAAAGGATGAGTAGTTTATAAGGCAGAGAATTGGGAGATGAGGAGAGAGGACGTGTAGGGAGAGGGAGCTGGAAGAGAAGTAGAAAAATCTAGGAAATGAAAACAGCTTAATCAAAAAAGCAAACATAGTACATTCAATAAGTGTAATTTCAATATAATAGAAGCATAGGATACATTTACAGAAACAGCTGGAAAAGTTGCCCGAGCATTAAACCACAAAAAAGGCTACAACATTGGTGGAAGAATTCTTTACCTCGAAATGAAATACAGTCTAAAGATATAATTTATACTTAAAATAGTTAACTGTACTGTTATTTGAAAGAAAATTTTTGAATGACCTCGTATATAATGTTTGGAGAATAGCAAATTAATAATGTAATTTTATATCATAAAATATTATTCAATTAGTAAAACATGTTTACAATAACTTTATAATATTTACTAAATATTTTAATAAACATTTTTAGGTGATTATCTAAATGAAAAAAAGGACTCTACAAAACTGCACATATAACATGATTGCAACTATGTTAAAAATTATGATTATAAAAAAGAAAATACTGTAACACTGAAATGTTAACAGTGATTCTCTCTGAAAGGTAAATAAGGTAATTTTTTCAAAACTTCATTATATATTTTCATGTTCTCTGCAATAAGCGTGTACTGTTTTCATAATCATAGAAATAAGATAAAATAAATCAATCAGTGAAGTAAAATAATGGTGACACAATTGTTCTCTGGTGATCTTTATAACCAATGTATGGAGGCAAGAGTGGGGCCACTGAAACTTTAGATCCTACAGTACTGAAGTTCTCTTTAGTCATCCTAGAAGAGCACTAAATTACTACCAACTGAGTAACTGAGAGAACATTACAAGAAAACATAACATTCAAATAACAAGACATCTTTTTGAATACAGTATTTCGTTAATTAATTTATTTATTTTAACATCTTTATTGGAGTATAATTGCTTTATAATGTTGTGTCAGTTTCTGCTGTACAACACAGTGAATCAGCTATATGCATACATATATCCCCTTCCTCTTCCGTCTCCCTCCCAACCTCCTTATCCCACCCCTCTAGGTGACCGCAAAGCACTGAACTGATCTCCCTGTGCCATGCAGCTGTTTCTCACTAGCTATCTATGTAGTGTGTATATGTCAGTGCTACTCTCTCACTTCGTCCCAGCTTACCCTTCCCCCTCCCCATATCCTCAAGTCCATTCGCTAGTAGGTCTGTGTCTTTATTCCCGTCTTACCCCTAAGTTCTTCATGACATTTTTTTTTTCTTAGATTCCATATATATGTGTTACCATAAGGTATTTGTTTTTCTCTTTCTGACTCTGTATGACAGACTCTAGGTCCATCCACCTCACTACAAATAACTCAATTTCGTTTCTTTTTATGGTGGAGTAGTACTCCACTGTATATATGTGCCACATCTTCTTTATCCATTCATCCGATGATGGACACTTAGGTTGCTTCCATGTCCTGGCTATTGTAAATAGAGCTGCAATGAACATTGTGGTACATGACTCTTTTTGAATTATGGTTTTCTCAGGGTATATGCCCAGTAGTGGGATTGCTGGGTCGTATGGTAGTTCTATTTTTAGTTTTTTAAGGAACCTCCATACTGTTCTCCATAGTGGCTGTATCAATTTATATTCCCACCAACAGTGCAAGAGGGTTCCCTTTTCTCCACACCCTCTCCACCATTTATTGTTTCTAGATTTTTTGATGATGGCCATTCTAACCAGTGTGAGATGATACCTCATTGTAGTTTTGATTTGCATTTCTCTAATGATTAATGATGTTGAGCATTCTTTCATGTGTTTGTTGGCCATCTGTATATCTTCTTTGGAGAAATGTCTATTTAGGTCTTCTGCCCATTTTTGGATTGGGTTTTTTGTTTTTTTGATATTGAGCTGCGTGAGCTGCTTGTATATTTTGGAGATTAATCCTTTGTCAGTTGCTTCATTTGCAAATATTTTCTCTCATTCTGAGGGTTGTCTTTTCGTCTTTTTTTTTTTTTTTTCGTCTTTTTTATGATTTCCTTTGCTGTGCAAAAGCTTTTAAGTTTCATTAGGTCCCATTTGTTTATTTTTGTTTTTATTTCCATTTCTCTAGGAGGTGGGTAAAACAGGATCTTGCTGTGATTTATGTCATAGAGTGTTCTGCCTATGTTTTCCTCTAAGAGTTTGATAGTGTCTGGCCTTACATTTAGGTCTTTAATCCATTGTGAGTTTATTTTTGTGTATGGTGTTAGGGAGTGTTCTAATTTCATTCTTTTACATGTAGCTGTCCAGTTTTCCCAGCACCACTTATTGAAGAGGCTGTCTTTTCTCCACTGTATATGCTTGCCTCCTTTATCAAAGATAAGGTGACCATATGTGTGTAGGTTTATCTCTGGGCTTTCTATCCTGTTCCATTGATCTATATATCTGTTTTTGTGCCAGTACCATACTGTCTTGATTACTGTAGCTTTGTAGTATAGCCTGAAGTCAGGGAGCCTGATTCCTCCAGCTCCGTTTTTCTTTCTCAAGATTGCTTTGGCTATTCGGGGTCTTTTGTGTTTCCATACAAATCGTGAATTTTTTTGTTCTAGTTCTGTGAAAAATGTCATTGGTAGTTTGAAAGGGATTGCAGTGATCCTGTAGATTGCTTTGGGTAGTACAGTCATTTTCACAATGTTGATTCTTCCAATCCAAGAACATGGTATATCTCTCCATCTGTTTGTATCATCTTTAATTTCTTTCATCAGTGTCTGATAGTTTTCTGCATACAGGTCTTTTGTCTCCTTAGGTAGGTTTATTCCTAGGTATTTTATTCTTTTTGTTGTAATGGTCAATGGGAGTGTCCTTAATTTCTCTTTCAGATTTTTCATCATTAGTGTATAGGAAGGCAAGAGATTTCTGTGCATTAATTTTGTATCCTGCTACTTTACCAAATTCATTGATTAGCTCTAGTAGTTTTCTAGTAGCATCTTTAGGATTCTCTGTGTATAGTATCATGTCATCTGTAAACAGTGACAGTTTTACTTCTTCCTTTCTGATTTGGATTCCTTTTATTTCTTTTTCTTCTCTGACTGCTGTGACTAAAACTTCCAAAACTATGTTGAATAACAGTGGTGAGAGTGGGCAACCTTGTCTTGTTCCTGATCTGAGTGGAAATCATTTCAGTTTTTCACCATTGAGAACGATGTTGGCTGTGGGTTTGTCATATATGGCCTTTATTATGTTGAGGTAGGTTTCCTCTATGACTACTTTCTGGAGAGTTTTTATCATAAATGGGTGTTGAATTTTGTCAAAAGCTTTTTCTGTATTTATTGAGATGATCATATGGTTTTTATTCTTCAGTTTGTTAATATGGTGTATCACATTGATTGATTTGTGTATAATGAAGAATCCTTGCATTCCTGGGACAAACCCCATTTGATCATGGTGTACGATCTTTTTAATGTGCTGTTGGATTCTGTTTGCTAGCATTCTGTTGCAGATTTTTGCATCTATGTTCATCAGAGATATTGGTCTGTAGTTTTCTTTTTTTGTGACATCTTTGTCTGGTTTTGGTATCAGGGTGATGTTGACCTCGTAGAATGAGTTTAGGAGTGTTCCTCCCTCTGCTATATTTTAGAAGAGTTTGAGAGGGATAGGTGTCAGCTCTTCTCTAAATGTTTGATAGAATTCACCTGTGAAGCCACCTGGCCCTGGGCTTTTGTTTTTTGGAAGATTTAATCAGTTTCAAATTCAGTGCTTGTGACTGGTCTGTTTATATTTTCTATTTCTTCCTGATTCAGTCTCAGAAGGTTGTGCTTTTCTAAGAATTTGTCCATTTCTTCCAGGTTGTCCATTTTATTGGCATAGAGTTGCCTGTAGTAATCCCTCATGATTCTTTGTATTTCTGCAGTGTCAGTTGTCACTTCTCCTTTTTCATTTCTAATTCTATTGATTTGAGTCTTCTCCCTTCTTTTCTTGATGAGTCTAGCTAGTGGTTTATCAATTTTGTTTATCTTCTCAAAGAACCAGATTTTAGTTTTATTGATGTTTGATATTGTTTCCTTCATTTCTTTTTCATTTATTTCTGATTTGATCTTTATGATTTCTTTCTTTGTGCTAACTTTGGGGATTTTTTTGTTCTTCTTCCTCTGTTTGCTTTAGGTGTAAGGTTAGGTTGTTTATTTGAGATGTTTCTTGTTCCTTGAGGTAGGATTTTTCTGCTATAAACTTCCCTCTTAGAACTGCTTTTGCTGCATCCCATAGGTTTTGGTTCTTCGTGTTTTCATTGTCATTTGTTTCTAGGTATTTTTTGATTTCCTCTTTGAATTCTTCAGTGGTCTCTTGGTTACTTAGTAGTGTATTGTTTAGCCTCCACGCATTTGTATTATTTACAGATTTTTTCCTGTAATTGATATCTAGTCTCAGAGCATTGTGGGCAGAAAAGATACTTGATAGGATTTCAATTTTCTTAAATTTTCCAAGGCTTAATTTGTGACCCAAGATATGGTCTATCCTGGAGAACATTCCATGAGCACTTGAGAAGAAAGTGTATTCTGTTGTTTTGGGATGGAATGTCCTATAAATATCAATTAAGTCCATCTTGTTTAATGTGTCATTTAAAGCTTGTGTTTCCTTATTTATTTTCATTTTGGATGATCTGTCCATTGGTGAAAGTGGGGGGTTAAAGTCCCCTACTATCATTGTGTTATTGTCAATTTCCCCTTCTACGGCTGTTAGCATTTGCCCTATGTACTGAGGTGTTCCTATGTTGGGTGCATAAATATTTACAATTGTTATTTCTTCTTCTTGGATTGATCCCTTGATCATTATGTAGTCTCTTTCTTTGTCTTTTTTTTTTTTTGATGGGTGGTGCTCTATTCCTCTCTTACTGGTTGTTTGGCCTGAGACGTCCAGCAGTGGAGTTTGCAGGCAGTTAGATAGAGCTTGATCTTGGTGCTGAGATGAGGTCCTCCGGGAGGCCTCACTCAGATTGATATTCCCTGGGGTGTAAGGTTCTCTATTAGTCCAGTGGTTTGTACTCGGAGCTCCCACCACAGGAGCTCGGGCCCAACCTCCGGCCTGGGAACCAATATCTCACAAGCTTCATGGCACGGTAAAAAAAAAAAAAAAGGAGCAGTACAATATCAAAGAATAAAAAACAAAATAAAATTAGAATGATAAAAAATATATTAGGAAAAAAACTATAATCGAAACACCTGCAACAAGGTAAAATAAAACCACAACAGAAAAAAGAAAAAAAGGTGGGGGGGGGGGAACAAGCCAAAAGATGAGAACAATAACAAAATATAAAGAATAAAATAAAATTAGAATAATAAAAGATTTATTAGGAAAAATGAAAATATAAAAGAATCAACAACAATGAATCAACATCGTAAAACAGAACCCCAATCTAAAAGAGAAAAAAAGCCTTGGCTATGGGGGTGGAGTTTAGGTGGAGGTGGAACTTAGGCAGGGGAGTGGTTTAGGATGGGGTGGGACCTAGGCGGGTGGGTGGGTGACGTTTGAGTGTGGGGCAGGGCCTAGGCTCAGGACCCACGTAGCCAAAAAAGGCCCTAGGGGCAGGGCCTAGGCAGGGAGATATTCAAGCATGGGGCAGGGCCTCTGCTTAGGACCTGCTAGAAAGGGGAGAGGCAGAACGTGAAAAGAAGGGCCTCTGGAGTGTGGAGTTCTGGAGTTTGGAGGTAAGGCCCTGGGTCAGGGTGTGTGGGTGGAGTTTAGGCCCGGCACGTTGGAGGGGGTCTCCGAGTGTAGAGGTGGGGCCCTGGGTGGGGGTGTAGGGGCGGGGCTTGGGCTCTGAGCAGCAGGAGGGAGGCTCCAAGGGCAGAGGATTAGGCCCAGGAGCCCAATAGGCTCCCCGGTGCCTAAGTGGACAGGGAAAGCACTGGCTCCATTCCCTTCCGTTCCTCCACTCCCCTCCCCCACCATCTCCCCCAGGGTCTCCCCTGTTGCCGCTGGACCCCTAACTGTGGGTGGGTCCTGCTGGGTGTAGGAACTCCTCCCCTCTCCCAGCTGCCCCTCAGGGGTGCTGGTCCCACTTTTGCTCCCCCTTCCCTCCCTCCCACTCCCTCAGGACCTGCGCAGCTGGAGGGGGCCTCAGGTGGGCAGAGGATCAGGCCTGGGATCTCAGCAGGTTCCCAGGGGCCCAAGTGGGCAGGGGAAACCTGGCCACGCTCCCTTTTCATCCTCTGCCCTCCCAATGGTTCTCCAATTTCCCCCTTCAGGCGTGGGATCCCTTCCCCTCCCCCAGCCACCCCTCAGCAGGGGCGCCAGTCCCGTCCCGCCTCCACTTCTTCTCCCCCTTCACTTCCCCCATACCCCGCGTCCTACCCAGTCGCTGGGGGTTCCTCCCACCCCCTTAGGTGTCCGTGGTCCCACTGGTGCCTAGTAGGTGCCCTAGTTGTGAGGAGACGTGAATTCAGCGTCCTCCTAGTATGCCATCTTGACTCTGCCCCTCTGTTAATTTATTAACATAACAAAAAAGTCTATCTGAAACAATTTGCCCCAGTGTCCCACTAGGTCTTATGAAAAAAATGTGTAACACTCTCTTCTATGGCCACCACACTAGAAGAGAGTTATACATATGTACACCTGTTGCTTAACGCCTGAAACAAAGCGCAGGAAGAGAAGACAGATTCATCTGACCACTAATTTATCTATGCTGTGTGAGCCTGCCAAAGATGTTAAAATTATGTAAAAATCAACAATCACTGGTCTTCGGATCACTTTTCTGCTAGTCTGAGAACTATTGGGGAAATTAAAAAGAAGCACCTAGCTATGAACTCTTGAGAGACATTGAGAGACATCGAACAAGTGGGCTAAGCTCCTCAGGACAAGGAAAGAGCCAGTGAAAGCTTTCCTAAGACTTAACATAGAGCAGAAGATAAGGAGATACCATTTAAAGAAAAAAGATGTTTAGTGGAGTGATTAGGAACTGGTATCCCAATGAATCACTGTTTTTTAAAGTACACATAAAAATATTATTTCAAAATGTTTTCTCCCATGTCCAAATGAATCCTTAGCTATCTCAATCCCCCTCTTGAATTCCCTCCCACCTCCCTGCTTGTATTCTCTCTCTCTCTGTCTCTTCAAATAAGAAAATGATTTGAATTCTGATACCTCTTATTTCCTGTATCACTCACCTGGCCTCCCACACCCGATCATACTTCCCCCATGGAATTTCCAGGTTAGAGAGGCATATGGATGAGTAAACGTGAAATTGTAATGGAGTGTGATAAAACTTAGGTAGAGGAAGTAGATGGTATTATTACTGAGGACAGTGCCCCCAACCCAGAAATCAGATGTAGGAGGGGTGGTGATGTGATGATGGGCAGATGTGTCACGCTGTCATCTGTACATGGGAATGTGTTTGTCTTACTCCTTTAAATCAAAAGTCCTTCATATTAGGGTTTGGGTTATACTCCTTTGTAAAGCCACAGTGCCTACTACTGTGCCTCGCAGACATCACATGTTGAATTAACATCTTCTTTACATGAACATTTTACTAAGGAACAAATGCCATCCGGATAACAATATAATGCAATGCCAGAAATGTAACTACAGTGCTAATAAACTAGCATTTACTGTATCTCTCATCTATGTCCACCACTGTCATGTGCTGTGGACAAGTTAAACAAAAGTGTAAGACACGATCTTTGCTTTTCAAGAACTCAAATGGCAGACCGGTTACTTCTTAGGAGCTAGCTGATAATCAGGAAACTTTTACAATTAATAAGATAATTATCTTAGGGAGCCTACTTCAGGCATTTCTGTTATGATTTAGGGAGCCAGAAGCTGAGATGGTCAAATAGTCTTCTTCATATTGACCAAAATAGGAATGAGGACAAGCCAGGGTGAATTGAAGGTCTCTGTGGAAGCATCAGGAACAGAGCAGCAATAACACTTGCTCTTTCTCAACTCTGTGAAATTCATTATATTACTGAGATCAAGAAATACTTCTGAATATGGTGATCATACTTGAAAATGGGAGATGGGCTGCCACTCTTTTAATGGAAGCAAGCATTAAGACTGTTAGATTATCAGAGCCCACGGCAAGGAGTGGGCTAAGACTCTGTCATGTTGCTGCATCCCCACTCTCAGACTAGTCACAATACTGTCACTTACCTGTGTGTTTGTACGTCACAGCCCCTGCCATAACATCTCCCTGAGAAAACTGATGCACTGTGACCCCAGCTTTCCTCACTGTCCCATGCTGAGGTTCTCGAACAATCATGAACATCAGTTTCATATCATCACTGTCCACATCAGTAGCAAAAATGTATTCAGAGGTAATGACCACCTCTTCGCCCTCTGAGCAATGCATCATGGGAATGAGGTCTGCCTTTAGGACCGGTGGCTCATCATTTACAGGGAAAACCTAAGCAGGAAAAAAAATTCATGTTTTCAAGAAAAAAGAGCAATGACAAATTGCCCAACTGGTAACTCATAGCTCATAACCGGAATGACAGGCATTTTCAACCTTCCAGACACGTGAAACAATAGCCATGGAATTTGGCCAAGCCATCTGTATCTTTTAACTTTCCCCATATGAACCAACTTGCAAGAAATGACCCACATGAGAGACATTTTAGGTAGGAATGGGAGAGTATGGTTATGGTTTGGGACTCAAAGCTCTCGTTTGTTTCAAGACAGACAAAATATAAATGTGATATAAAGCATCCTTCACCCAAGCCCCTATCCTCCTTCGCTAAATTTACCCATATTCTAGAGGAAATCTAGTCCTTGTGGTCTGAGCATTTACATTTACCACATCAAAGTTATTTATATTTCAAATTACTTGATGATTACAAAGCTTTCCTCTACTCTCAACTTCCTGCCACCCAGGAAGTTTCTTTGGACTTATAATAAGCAGCAGCTGCATTTCAAACATTTTGAGTTAAATCTGAAACCCCATAACCATTAAATCAATGCCAGTTTTCAACTTGATAAAACATTTTTCTCTCACTGTCATGAAAATAAATTTCCAAGTAGAAAGGGGAAAAAAGCAACATTGGATCATACTGGCTGTCCAAATTTTAAAAGATTTTGTAGAAATTTGAAAAAGTATGTCTTCTAAACAGGAATGAAGGACAGTCCTCCTCTGAGTTCACGACCACAACTCGGTGTGTGCTGCACATTTATTTATCAAGCAGGGCCTGTGAATACCCTCACCCCTACATTTCCTTCCCCCATGCTTCAGCCAATGTGATCTTTTTAAAACTTGGCTTTCATCAAGTCATCACACTGTGGGAACCTTCAATGGCTTCCCAGAGCTTCTCCTAGGATGTCTTCGGCTTCATCTCATGCTATGGGGTTCCTTTGCCACTCCTCTCCATTTCTACCCCCAAGACACTGTGTCAGTTCTACCCCCAAGAACTGACAAAATTGAAACAGAAATAGAATTTGGTACAGTAAGAATAATTAGTGGATCTTCAGGAAGTGTGATAAGTCTTCTGCTCACCTTCCTTTGTCACTAACTATAAATACCTGCAAATCCTGTGAGTTATGCTTGTGGACGTGGATGGTCACCCAACAGAGAAACTCGAGGGTTCCCATCAGGCCTTTGAGCATGTACTCAACCTTTATGTGCAGATTTTCCTTCATTTGTCAAAAGGGGGAAAATAATCATCTCAAACAGGCCAGGGGTATATAGTACAGGAATTCACAAAGGGTCACATTGCACATATAGATATGGCTCCTTGCACACAACAGGGAAAAGCCCAGCGACGCTAGCCTAACCTGTCCAACTGCTAAATAAATATTTCTGGGTGTTACAGCTCAAAATATTAGAAATAATTTATACATGGAAATGACTGCTTTTTAAATTAAGTCTCTGGGTTTGAGGTCAGAGTAGTTCTACCTTTAAATCGATTGGCACAAGAAACTCATATGCCCATTTCACCAATATAACTTTGCTCTCTATTGCCTGTCCTGACATAATCAAAGATGTAAGCAGACACCTTCTTGCTTTGAAATCCATGTGCTTCAATTTCTATCAGAGACCCCAAGAGGCTTCCAAACTAGAAGGTTTGTTTCTATATGAACCATGGAGGAAACTTACTACGTACCTCAATGTATAGCACACATTCTGCTGCATTTATGCCATCTGTGACCTCCAGTAGTATGTCATCCTGAAGTATCTCAGATCCATCATGCTCATACCTGTGGGGATGATAGTTGTCACTAACCTCTCAAGGCCATTGTGAGAGTGCACTGAGATTCCTGTCACAAGAGCTTTTCCATGGTTTTGGCCATATGTTCAACAAATAAATAAATAACCAAAACCCCAGCATAATCATGAAGTCACATATGTAACTACTGTACTCAAGTATCCTTAAATGTAAAATTGCTCCACCCTGGAAAAATGTGTTTATGCATTCATATCTTGTCCCCAAATCAAAAAGCAGCTCTTCAAGTTGTCACTGTAAAAATGGGAACCAGTGGGTGTAGCTCTGCCTACTTTCAGAAAACACTGCCAGGGGCAAAGGGGACACGGAGACTGAGCAGTGACAGGTAAAAGTGGGACACTACGTGGATTTTGGTGATTCTCCCTCTTCCCCCACTTTTAAGGTTATTCCTTCTGCCTGTGCTCTGGACTTTTTCAGCTCTGCCCTAAAACTTTATCTATGGATTATTCATTGCCTCTCTCCTGCCACTTCCCCCTTGTCATTTACTAACTCTTTTCCTCTCAACCTATAAAGATTCTTGAATTTCTCTAGACTTAAAAGTATTTTTGGGGGACTTCCCTGGTGGCGCAGTGGTTAAGAATCCACCTGCCATTGCAGGGTACACAGGTTCAATTCCTGGTCCGGGAAGATCCCACATGCCATGGAGCAACTAAGCCCACATGCCACAACTACTGAGCCTGCGCTCTAAAGCCTGCAAGCCACAACTACTGAGCCCACGTGCCACAACTACTGAAGCCCGTGCGCCTAGAGCCCATGCTCCACAAGAGAAGCCACCTCTCGCCGCAACTAGAGAAAGCCCGCACGCAGCAGTGAAGACCCAACGCAGCCAAAAATAAATAAATAAATTTACAAAAAATATATATATATATTTTTCTTGGTCTTGCCTTGACCCTATTTCCTTTTAATTCTCAGTCAAGTTTCTTAAAGGAATTGTCTAATTCTAGACTTTCCATTTACTCTTCAGTCCACTGTAGTGATACACAGTAAGTTCTAAATAATTGTTGAATTGAGTTGAATTTTTAGCTTATCAATGATCCGTTCAAGACACTCAGTTATGGAAATAAGTTCTAGGAAATGAAATTAAAAGTTGCTTTAAAAATTGTATATTGAACATATGTAACATTTACATATGAAAAAATTCCAGGGCTAAAAGGTGTTTTACTCAGGACTAGACTCACCCATACACTAGCTAGGGATTCGATTCCAGTGGCGGAGAAAGCCCGCCTCCTACTGCCAGTTTCCCTCCCAACACTGCCTCCTATGCTTTATTTTGTCATATTCCCTGATATGTTCATCAAAAATAGATTGGTATGTGATAATGTGCTAATTCAAATATACTTACCATGCTAATACCTCTAAAAGGGCCAAATAGGTCTAGGAGTACACATCCAAATGCATGGCTATGGAATCAAACAGAACTTCTTTCAAAAGCAGAGTCCTGCACACACTAGCTAAGTGACCTTAACCTCTTCGTGTCTTAGTTATTTCAACTATAATATGAGAATAGAACCATCTGCCTTGTCAGGTTTGATTGCTGTGAAGTTTAATGAAAAAAACCATAATTGCAAGTCTCTAGAAGAATGCTTGAAATATATGTGCTGGCAAACACTGGCACTTTTATTTTTTTTCTATCCATCATTCATTCCCTAGTAAGAATTACCTAAACAGAGCTCTCTTTCTAACAGGTAGGAAAGAGCTGAGATCTTGGGGAAAAAGGAAATTTTAATGAGGATAAGAGTAGTGAAAAGAGGTTAAGATATTGGAAACTGTAAATAAAGCAGTGTAACTAAGCTGTTGGATGAAAATGATCTTCCTGTACACAAATCCTCCTTCCTCATCAATTTCTAAATGTAGAACTAAGCATTTGATGCCTAATACCTTCTACTACACTTTATCAAAAAGGCCAAAATTCCCATTTATAACTTGAACTTGTACAAGTGAGAAATTAACCAGTATGTTTGTCTACCTGACCACTGCTTTTGAGTATCTTGCATTGTTTTACAGAGAAGGTGCTTTACTAGATTTTAAAGAAAAAGTTTCTTACATACTGCATTAGGCAGAAGAAATGAAAGTCCTCAAGGTGAGGGGAACTACTGCAGGACCATGAGACAGGGATTACTCCACCCCTGACTATAAGAGACCCAAGTACTATTCCATGTCCTACCTACCCAACCTACCCTACTTATTTGCCCGCAAATCCCCTCCCCAGTAGAATGGATTAAAAATTCACACTAAAGACTTCGATCAACAGAATTCTATCCTAGAGTCTCCAGGGTTATGAAATTGGCTTTTCTTAAAACCAAGTTCAGTTATGTAGATTAGCCTTATAGATTATTTCAGACTCTATTCATCTAGTTTGATTGTTACCCCTTGTGATATGTGCAGTTGTAGCAAATTTAATATTCATGGTAATTGAATTTTTGTTGCTCAAATATTCATAATGTCATTCCTACCAGTACAGCAAGCCAGAGGGAAAGAAAATGTCTTGGGGGGAAACTAAAGGATTGTCATTTCTAATTTGCAACTGACCCTTGATAAGTATTAGGTGGCATGTTGTTACCCCTGGAAGAATTGGACAAACTTCTTACACTGCCTCAAAATTGATTCAGATGGGAGCCAAAGCATGTAAAACAAAGAAGCCAGGAAATGTTCTAACCTAACTTTTAAGGCCTGGAGGTCTCCCCAAGAAAATATGGCCCCTGTGTTTAGAGGAAATCCATTCAGCTCCACCCTTCCGTGCTGAGGCTGTCTCTGCAGGGAGAGGTGGATGTTGTCCAGTTTGGTGTCCACGTCAGAAACCAGGACGTGCTCTGTGCTGATGACACACTGACTTCCCTCAGCCACTCTCAGAGGGTTGGTAAATACCTAGAAAGAAGGAAGGAAACATTTAAAGCCTTGTTCCGTGAGGTGTACCTGAAGACAGAGCTCATGAAACCAACAGAAAACTTCCAGCACCATCTTCACATGTCAATCAAACTTTCAAGAATGTGCTAAAGGGAACAAGTTCATAGCTGAACATCCTGGCTGAAAAGTATTTTTTACTAAATGCTTCCAATTCTAAACATTGATGGACACAAAGAAACAAGGCAGATCTAGAAACCTGAACACATCTGCATTTCATTGATCTCAGACCCTGTAGAGTAGAAGCAGCAGTCAGATTTACCATCACTGGTGCTAAATTGAGCAAATAATAACATTCCTCATCGTGTCCACACCTACCATTGCTCGGCACATATGTACCTTAATCTACAAAATGAACAAAACCTACATCAGATTCCCCTAGAGAAAGAATCCATCTCTTTTTACACCCTAAAAATTCTTAAAGACTTGGGAAATTGACTGGAGCTTTTAAGCATCAGGGTAGTGAGTGTTTTAGATATGGAAGTAGAACAGGGAAATTGAAGAATAGAAATTGAAGATTTCATAGGAAATAGATTTATTCAAGCATTAGACTTAAATATTAAAGCCATAAGGATAATTTTCTCTAACAGAAAAACTCACAGCTCAATAAAAATTTACTTGAAAGTAAAAAGCAAGTTAGAAGGGCTTGGGCTATTTTATCATCACATTGGGAGTTGGCAAGAAGTGTTCCATGGTCAAACACATGTAGAAAATAGTCACATACGATATCTTCACCTTGGAGGTTTATAAGATTCATAAGTGTATTCAGCACTCAGACCCTACAGTAGGAAAATCTGCTAACTTTGTTTAACCTATCATTTTCTCAGATTTGTATTACTACACAGAAGCAAAAACAGGGAGATACAGTTGGGCTACCAAGTCATGGGCTCTGAAGGCTCCTCACACATGGTCTGGAGTGAGTGCTCTGCTAACGTGAAGACACAGGGTTCTCCGAGGAAGCAGCTACTCTCTTCAGAGCAGCTGCCACTCCTAGAAAGGAGAGCACTCCCCAAGGAAGGAACTGGTAAAGAGGAGGGGGGCCCGAGAAATGGGCAGAGGAAAGGGAAGTGAACAAGAAATCACAGCCTCCACCCAGAGCCCTGCTCCATCCTCCCACCCACCAGGGCACAGCCGCCCCAAGGGCAGCTCCTTGGATCATGGAGATGATGAGACCATGCTCCCTGGGACAGCTGCCTTGTATTCTTTAATAAACTACTTCTGCCAGCAAAGGAAAACATAAAGTAAGAGCCTTTTCTCCCTACAACCACTCACCCGCACCCTTCCTAAGTGCCTTACTCTGATTTTGCCAAACCTACATCTTCACTATTTGTAGGAGAAAGAAATAAAGGGAGCTCTTATTTAAAGAGGATTATTACCACCGAAACATGGGCCATGTCTGCCAACCTCATTTTGTCCTGAGTTGCATCAATTAATATCCCAAGACGCTAAGTTTCAAGGAATATACTTTGCCTCATTAGACGATTTTTAAATATATATGTATTTCAGGACAACTTTAAAAAACTAAAAGCTAATTTGCACCCCCCCCCCCATTAATTATTCACTTTCTAGTCCCTGCCTGAACCCAGTGCTTGGATTTCTGGAACTTCAGGTCAGCATCGTGTCAAGATCCCCTAATGGTTACCACTTAGCCCAGCGATAACTGTGGATTTTCACACCAGGGAACCGCTCCCATGACTAGGTTCACTGAAGTGACTCATTTAATTTTATTTCTACTATTCTCAGTTCTCTACAGTACTATTTCATTTGTCCCATCCACTGTAGAAAAAAGACAGAAGCCATTAAGCCTCTTGAGCCCCAAGTCCTCGTAACTATTCCATTTACCTTCAAATGATGGAGGTAACTATTCACTTCACCCTTTCTGGCTTTTTCCACAGATCATCTTTCTCTAGCAAGAGGCTGGATAGCTTGGCATAAAAAACTGTTTCTCTGTGATTGTTCTAGAACACACATTAGCTTCCTTAGATGCTGGGCTATTTCAGGGCATGTATCTCATACATAGAAAAGGATGGTCTGAATAAAATCTAATCAAATTAAGAGACATTCTAAATTATTTTTTACACAGGGAATGTGATCTGGTCCCTGACAGGGAAGGAGGCAAAGAACATAGTTTACATTCCTTTTTTGTGAGCTCTCGGGCCCATCTTCTACCAAATATTGCAAGCTCAGAGGCTGGCAGGGTCAAGCCAGTGATGTAAATGGGTGTCTTGAGTTGGGTGGGGACTTGGGTGACTGGGGAATGTGCCCTGTTCAGCTGCTGCAGGGTGGGGGTAGGGAAGTGGACTCAGTGTTGCCAGAGCTTCCAAATTTTCAAGAGAAGCCAGAAATCCAAACTTGATACAAAACCTCCTGATGTTTAAGTGTTGGCAACTCATTATTTTCAAATATTATTTAGACTCATCAGAACAGTTGTGTGGCTTGGGTAAGCCCCTTGGTCCTGCAGGGTGAGACCTCTGCTCCACAACTTCGGGCAGCTGTAGAGATGGTGAGGAGAGCAAAGGAAAAGGAGCATCCGTGCTTTCCTGGCTATATTCCGGGTGGCTGCCTGGGAAGGTGGCCTCTTTCCTTAGGGATGAGACACATGTGGGTTCTAGACCCCTCTGGTTCCTAATGAATGGGTAATCACACTTTCCGCTTTTGAGGGAAAAAGCAAACCTAGGAATAGCCACCCTCATTAACTCTAGTGCTCTGAGGGGGAGGGAGCAGGCAGGGAACAAATTCTCACCATGAATCCCAGACTCGCAGATAAGATGCACAAGGTAGCATTGCCTTTGTAGTTTGATTTTAATGAGAGACCCAAGCGCTTTAAAGCTTACACAAACATTGGGGAGTGGAACAGCACAGGATGCAAGGGTCCATCTTAATTCATTCTAGAAAATTAAAGAGCTTATTTAGATGACAGAACAGCGTAGCTGGCCTGCGGAGAGAGCAAGTCAGCCTATCTGGTTGCTAAGAGACTCCTAATTTAATCCCCTTCACCTGATCAACACATGAAACTCAGCAGAAAGGAAAGGAAAGAGATTTTTGATAAAGCTTTGAAAATAATGCCAAATTCAGCAACTAGAAAATCTCATCTTTTAGATAGAAAGTCCCATAGGAGGTGAAGGACTCCCCTCCCCATGCTTTGTTTCCTACACTGTAGCTGGAAAATAAAAAAGTTCTTTGAAAGAGCCTAAAGAGAAGTTAGCATTTTGAGTAAGTCTTTCAAAATCTTTCTTTCCTTAGGTCATCCCCCCCTTTTCATCCTTCACATCAAGCATTATGCCTACCTCAGGGGCCTGATTGTCCACCGGAAGAATCGTGATGTTAAAGCAGATCCCGAACAAAGTGCCACCGTGCTGGTTACTGACGGAAAAGGCAAACTGGACGTGTCGGGGATGGGGGCCTATATCTTGCATGGGTGGCATGTAGGCCACTTTCATATAGTTCACAGCATGCTGCAAAGCAAATCAAGACGGACATGTGGGTGCCGATTTCCCAGGATGAGAGACATTTAGAGACCTAAGTCTAAGATACCCGTCTCATTCACTGATAGGGAACATTGTAAATGCCACCATCATCAATTTGAAGATCCTAAAAAGCTCTATCTTACAAATCGCATTTTCTAAAAGCAGGAGGGAAAAGAACAAAGAAATTAAGTGACTACGTCAAGCGCTTGAAGCCAGGCAACTCTGTGAAAGACAGGAGACTTGCATTTTAACCCAGCTCTGCCACAAAGTAGCTGTGTGATATTGGTCAAGCTACTTAAACTTGCGAGGCCTCTGTTTCCTTACCTATAAAGTGAAAAAAATAATAGTACTTAGCACATAGGTTGACATACTCATTTAATACAACCTCTAACTACAGTGAGATTCAGCAGCTCCGGAGTAGCTGCTGCCTAAGCACTCATCATTACTGTGCCTCTAGTCAGGTCTGCAGAGCAGAGGCCACAGGAGCAGGGAGAGGGCTAATGAAGGATTGTGGAAAGCAGTAGATAGCATGCGCTGACTTATGTCCCCCACAAAAAAAGATACGTTGAAGTCCCAACCCCCAGTACCTCAGCATGTGACCTTACTTGGAAACAGGGTTGTTGCAGATGTAATTAGTTAAGGTAAGGCCATACTGGAGTAGGGTGGGCCCTTAATCCAATATAACTTGCTCCTTATAAAAAGAGAGAGACTCAGGGAGAACACAGCCATGGTGTGACAGAGGCAGAGAGTGGAGTGATGATCTACCAGTCAAGGAATGTCAGATTGCCAGCAAACCACTAGACGATGGAAAGAGGTAAGACCCCACTGCCCCCCAACCAAACAGGGTTTTGGAGGATGGTGGCCCTGCTGAGACCTTGGTTTCAGACTTCTAGCCTTCTAGCCTCTAGTTTCAGAACTGTAAGACAATACATCTCTGTTCTTTTAAGCCACCTAGTTTGTGGTACTGGGCTATAGCAGCCCTAGGAAACTAACATGGTAGGATATTGGATGAACTGAATTTGATGGAGTAAAAACATATGCACCAGGTCCCTAAATCAGAGCCCTAAACCAGGAATCTAAATTGATGCAAAAGACTGTGTTGAATTATAACAAGATTTTACAATCATATCCAGCTTGATCAAGCATTTTCAAATACATGTCACTTGCTTAATGGAAATGTGCAAGCAGAAAGAATATAGACATCAAGTATTTGTTGCTTGTGACAGATGTCAAAGGCCAATACTCTCAAGTGCAACGTTGGGAGCACCGTACCTTCTCAGAGGACACTTCCATCATGTTTGTCAACATTTGAGCATAGCATCATACCTGAGTGAATGACTTCAACTCTGGAGCTGCAGGGTTTTTGGTTAGCCTTGGTATACTGTCTACCATGAATAATTTCCCAGCATCCAAGTGTCTAAACAAAAATACAAGAGAACACATCAGCTAACTTTCCAAGTAAGAAAAATTAAATCAAATAGTAGCCCACAACCAAATTTTCTGAAGCTAAAAGTGCTCACTGTAGGAAGAAATCAAATGTTCCATCTTTATATTCTCTCTTTATATCAAGGCGGGGGGAGGTTCTAGCCTTAAGTCTAGTATCACGAATGCTGTTCTCATCATGACTGCAGGAAGTATGTACAGAATTTCTGCTCTGACATCATGAAAGGGAACCTAACTACAATAAGATGTAGTTAGATACTGATCCTAAAAACGTTTCCTCACTATCATTTGGTAGATAATACAAACCTAAGGTATATTCATGATATTTTCTGGATTGGAATCAGAGAATATGACCACTTTTGTGAGCTGCAATATCTAAAAATAAAGCGATGAAGACTCAGCACATTTTACTAAAGAGAAGAAAAGTATTCTCTTTAGAAAAAGGGATTAAAGACTGTTTTAAGCCTACCTAAGCTGAAGACACTACAAGCTGCAGGGCACTTAACCAATTAATATAGCTTTTGAAGGGAGGTATGAGACAAGTTTGAGATTAGAATAAATGCTGAATTGAATATAAGTTTGTGTGTGACCAGCAAAGCAAGTGAACCACAGTAGTATATATCGACACTTTCAACTCAATCCTAGAACGCAACCCTCAACTAATAGCCCAGGTGATGACTCTTCGTAGAGATACCTGCGGCTAGAGGAGAAAAATGGAGGAGTGGTTACTGTGTAGAGCAGCTCCCTGTCATATGATTCTGTATCTACAAAACGTAGATGTTTCTTAGTGATACAGGCCACCTCTGTTTCCTTGACAACCAAATGCCGAGAAACTCCAGGAGCCTCTTTCGGAAGCTGGTCATCTACTGGAGTGATATGGATTGTCACCACCTGGAAAGAAATTATCTTTACCATTAATTTGAAATACCAAAAAGACACCAAAGAAAGCCACCCCACTATCATCCAGTCACAGTTATGATTTTCAAAAACTGCCATTTTACACTTCCAGTGAAAAAATTGGGGAGTTATTAGGAACATGAAAAATGGAACATTCTCCATGTATTTTTCATTCTACCTTAAGAATATGATTATCACAATTATAGTTAATGCAGTCATGAGTGCCATAGAATAGGCATATAACACACAAAATATGTTCCTGGTTTTATTTCTACACCTCCCTTTACCAGCAACCTGGGCTTTCTCTTCCTCTTTCCACTCAGTCATAGATCCTAGAAACCTTGACATTTCTTTTGGTTCCTCTTTCTCTACCCACATATGACACATCACCAAGTCCCAGAGTGTGTACTTACAAAATTTTCTAAACAGTGACCACACCCTAGTCCCACAGCTGTCATTCCCACTGTTCCTGACCTTGCTCCAGTTTTCATAATTTCCTTACATCATCACAACGGCTTTCCATCAGCCCTAACTCCAATAACTCATTTTGACTTTTCATACCTCTGGTGTTATCTTTTAAAAAATACAAGTCAAATCAGGTTATTCACTTCCTCAAAAATCTAAAAAAAGATACAAATGAAGTTATCGACCAAACAGAAATAGACCCACAGACACAGAAAACAAATTTATGGTTACCAAAGGGGAAAGGCGGGGGAGGGATAAATTAGGAGGCTGGGATTAACATATACACACTACTATATATAAAATAGAAAACCAACAAGGACCTACTGTATCGCACAGGGAACTACACTCAATATTTTGCAATAACCTCTAAGGGAAAAGAATCTGAAAAAGAATATATATATATATACATGAATAACTGAATCACTGTGCTGTACCCCTGAAACTAACACATTGTAAATCAACCACACCTCAATAAAAGTTTTTTAAAAAGAAAGTTAAAAAAAAAAAATCTTAACCCCCCAGGAGGGATAGAATTATTCAAACTCCTTAGCATGGTATTCAAGACCCCTCACAGTTTAAACACACTCTTTATTTCAACTTTATCTTGTATGACCTTTCAACACTAATCTAGCATCCTGATTGCACTCAGTGGACCCAGTCCTAGTCCTCAAACATGCCTCTATGCTCTGAATCCTTTTGTTCCTTCAGTCTGGAATGCTTTTCTCCTGCTCTCTCCAGCAACCTGAGTCTTTCTTATCCTTGAAGGTTCTTCTTGAAACGTTCTCCAATTTCTCAGTTGGAATTAATTTTTCCTGAATTTTGGTTATCCCTTGATAAACATCGTTATTTCATTGTCCTGTATTATTAGTTAGTAGTTTACATGTAAATCTCTCCTAGACTGAAAGTTCCATGAGGAGGATCATAGTATAGTGCAAACCACATGGAATTTGGCAGTGAACAGATGGTTAAAGTCCTGGGTAAACCACTTAGTAGCTGTTACTGATCTTGAACAGGTCACTCAACTTTTTTGAGTGTCAATTTTCCTATTTGTAAATTAAGCATAATATCAACAACCTCACAGAATTTTATGAGGATCAAATATCACTATGAAGATAAAATGTCTGGCATATATTATGTGCTCAATAAATATTTCGTTCATTTCTATAGCTCCACCACATCTGGCATGGTATTTTGTAGGTAGGAGGCACTTTATAGGTGTTTCCTCACTGAATGAGTCAACATGCCCTGTTTGTGATGTTAAGAATTTTCTCAAACATTCATAGGTTTGGATCTTGCAAGAGGGCAAGGAGACTTTGCCAAACAGCTTTTTATCATCACTTTTTTTTTTTTTTTACAGTAATCCATGATTGGTTGGGAGAAAGCAATTACTCTCTCTCAAAATGGTACATTTGCTTGGCATCATGAGTCGTTGCACAGCCTGATGCATGAAAGTATTCTGACTCTGGTTTTGATTTATTTTAATATTGTCACTGAAGTACAGATCAGCAATGCCAATTTTTTCTAAGATAATGGTGTTCACAATAACCAATTTGAAAATGAAGAGAATTTCTTTTTTAAGTTAACACACAAAGCAAAAACTAAAACATGGTTAAGCTTTTGCTATGATACGAAAAAGACTGGAACATCAGCTCAGCCACCTACAAACTTTGCTGCCTGGGGCAAATCATTTAACCCTTTTGGGGCTCAGTTTTTCTCTCTTTACACTGGGAATAATAAGGATGACTATTATAGTGAAGTGCTGTCAGGATCAAATGAGATAGCTGATAGCACAGTGAGTACCTGGTAGTAGGTGCTCAATAAATTAATTCCGTCTCCATCCTTCATTACTTTTACAAAAGCATACAGCATATTTACTACTCTATTATGAAGCATTTCAATAATTAGAAACTAAACTCAGTTATCAAAATAAAGGAACACAATGACAGGCATTTCTCCCGTTCCTGGAATCTGTGTCATGATTTTTTTTCCAGTTACAGTTTTTTGCTAATCTCTAAAATTCAGAAATTCCCTATGGGACATCCCAGCCATGGTGTGGATCAGTGAGGCTCCACTTAACTGAAAAACTAGATTTAATAAGGAAACAATGGTTATTGTGTCTTCAAAGAGACCATTTTCTATGCTAATTTATTCTCCAGTGTGTTCTTTGTGCAAAAAGAATGTACAAGCATGCTTTTCTATACCCCAGTAGTAATTCATGGTGGGCACATTTTTCAACATGCTTTATGATCGCTTAAGTTGATGTGTCTTTACATATTTATGCATGTCCAAATAATTACTGTGTCCGTGTTCTGCGGGTGAGAAAGATCCTATTTTAACAAACTCCATAGAGAAATAAAGTGTTCTCATTTTTACTGAAATTTGGTTGTAAAAAAGACCTAATTAAATACCCATTCCCACAAAGTGGAAAACTAGTGCCCATACTAGTCACTGGGCTCTTGCTTGTTGCCTTCCCCTACATGCATCCAGTCTACTTACGGCCACAAGCACCCACAGACAGATCTGCAGGGAATCGGAACATAAAGTAATAAATCAGTATACAAAATGACAACCACTAACCTTGACCCTCAGAATCCAGCTCACAATATGATACTCCACTGGCTACTATCTGCCTTCCTTGTAGACTTGGGTTCTTGATCCTTTCTCTGCACTGAGCTTTGCTTTCTGCCTGATTCCTTCTTTTGCATCTTCCTTTGAGATTATCCAGTGCTATTTCTCACACCCAGGAGTTATTTCCAATGCTAGTTTTGCCCACTCCCCTTTCTGGTCTGACTTCTGATAAATGCCCACTCTGGGTGCCTGTTCTCTCCTCTGGTCATGTTTCACTCCTTCCTCCCACTTTGCCCCCAGGCCTTTGTGGCATCTGCTTCCTTTCTTCCTGTTTCTTAGTCCTCTTTCTCCATTTCTCTTCTATCCTTATGTTTCGCTCTCCATTTTACTGTTAACGTTACTCTCTCCCGGGTTAAAATCTAAGGTATAAATTCTATAAAGCCCGCTACTGAGAGGAATAAAGAAGAAAATATTTTTCTTCTTTTTTCTTTTTCTGGTCAGGACTACTTTACATACAATGAACTACATTCAGTTTAAGTATATAATTTGATGAGTTTTGACAATCTTATATACCTGTCAAGGCACCACCACAGTTAAGATACAGAATATTCTCCATAGATTTACTGGGTTTTTTTGGTTGGTTTGTTTGATAGTATGTCATCATATAGATATAGTTTTTTAAACCAGTCTTCTGTTGATAAGCACTTGGGTAGTGATACAAACAATTCTGTAATAACCTAAGAAAATACTTTTCAAATGCAAATTGAGTAGGTGAGGCTTTATTTGATGACAGTCATGGCAACCAAGGTAGAAAGAGAGGGGGGTTCTTGCTAACATCTTGTTGATGTGTAGGTAGATCTCTCAGTAGGAGTATCTAGATGGGAAAGGTGAGAAGAAGTAAGAAGCAGCTCCACTTATGTAACTTCCTTCCTGTTTTAAATAGATTCTCACCTGAGATCTTTGATTTCTGCCCCTATGAAAGGAAGTGTTCTAACAGTATGGCCAAAACAATCCTGGGCCTGAGTTTAATCTTCAGTGACTGGGGAACCTTCTGATCACAAAAGCTCCCATCAAGTAACCATTTCATCTGGACTTGTAGTTGAACAGCTTAAAGTTACAGATTTTGTTGAATATTTTAAATACATTTATATTTGTAAGACATGACCAGATACTCATCCAAACTGAAGATGCAGTCATCAAACAGACCAGCTGATCATTTGAGTCCCTTAAAAATTGGAGCTTCAGTGATGATATCAGGGTTTTACAACACAGTAATTCTTACCACCTCACACACATACAAAATATTTGTTTTGTTGTTATGCACGTGACTAATTCCTGGAAACTCTGAAAACTAAAGCTTTACACTTTTTACCTCCGCATCTTACTCCTTCCTCAGTCCCTGCCACATGTCTGGGTCTTCTTATTTCCCCCTCATTTCAATAAAAGTTGAAAGAACCAGAGTTTATTTTGGAACGGACACACATTTCTTGAGGTTCTACTCTGAGTCAGATACCAAGATCTGAAGACAGAGAGATGAATAAATCAGGATCCCTGTCATAAATGAGCTCACAGTTGATCCAATAAAATAAATAATGGCCTCACATTATAGTAATTTGATATCAGATTATATAAAAGGACCAGATGGTCAAGTCTGGGGAAACAGGTATGGAATAGGAGCATCAGAGGATGATTCCTGGAGCAGGTGATACTATAGCTGAGAGCCAGTCCAGAGTCTGAATAAGCTAAAGCTGCCACACATCAGAAGAGGGAGAGCTGGGAAAAAATGGACACTAGATGTACTCTACTAAACATACTGCTACTGCATCAATGAGTTTTAATTGTCCTCAATTACAAGGATGTGGCTAATCTCGTCTATTCTTAAGAGACCATGTGACAGATTTGGAGGATAAGCTAGTCCAAAATAGATGAAGGCTGAGACTAAAGCAATGACGGTGGGGTGGGGAAGTAGAGACAGATGAGAGAAATTTCTCAAGTAGATTTATTAAGATTAGCTGACCAATTGGTTATGCAGATACTAGAGAGAAAGGGGGTAGGGATGACTTCAAAGATTCTAGTTACAGTGGTTTCATGCTAATTTTCAGGGAAATATGCTAAATGTCTTGTGAACATGTTGAGTTTAAACTGAATGCAGAGGTCTGCTGGAGCCAGTGAGACCAGCCACCCGACTTCACTGCCACCTGGAGACGGCTGGCTGCAGCTGCCCGCCAGCCAGAAGAGGCATCTTCAAGATGGCAGAGGAGTAAGACGTGCAGATCACCTTCCTCCTGACAAATACATCAAAACAACATCTACATGTGGAACAACTCCTACAGAACACCTACTGAATGCTGGCAGAAGACCTCAGACTTCCCAAAAGGAAAGAAACTCCCCAAGTACCTGGCCATGTGGTTGACAGTATCTGGGTGCTCTGGCCGGGTGTCACCCTTAGCATCTGAGGTGGGAGAGCCGAGTTCAGGACATTGGTCCACCAGAGACCTCCTGGCCCCACATAATATCAAACGGTGAAAGTGCTCCCAGAGACCTCCATCTCAATGCTAAGACCCAGCTCCACTCAATGACCAGCAAGCTACAGTGCTGGACACCCTACGCCCAACAACTAGCAAGACAGGAACACAACCCAACCCATTAGCAGAGAGGCTGCCTAAAATCATAATAAATTCACAGACACCCCAAAACACACCAGCGGACGCAGTCCTGCCCACCAGAAAGACAAGATTCAGCCTCATCCACCAGAACACAGGCACTAGTCACCTCCACCAGGAAGCCTACACAACCCACTGAACCAACCTTACCCACTGGGAGCAGACACCAAAAACAACAGGAACTATGAACCTGCAGCCTGCAAAAAGGAGACCCCAAACACAGTAAGTTAAGCAAAATGAGAAGACAGAGAAATACGCAGCAGATGAAGGAGCAAGGTAAAAACCCACCAGACCAAACAAATGAAGAGGAAATAGGCAGTCTACCTGAAAAAGAATTCAGAGTAATGATAGTAAAGATGATCCAAAATCTTGGAAATAGAATGGAGAAAATACAAGAAACGTTTAACAAGGAACTAGAAGAACTAATGAGCAAACAAACAATGATGAACAACACAATAAATGAAATTAAAAATTCTCTAGAAGGAATCAATATCAGAATAACTGAGGCAGAAGAACGGAGAAGTGACTGGGAAGATAAAATAGTGGAAATAACGACTGCAGAGCAGAATAAAGAAAAAAGAATGAAAAGCATCGAGGACAGTCTCAGAGACCTCTGCGACAACATTAAATGCACCAACATTCAAATGATAGGGGTCCCAAAAGAAGAAGAGAAAAAGAAAGTGTCTGAGAAAATATTTGAAGAGTTTATAGTTGAAAACTTCCCTAATATGGGAAGGAAATAGTCAATCAAGTTCAGGAAGCACAGAGAGTCCCATACAGGATAAATCCAAGGAGAAATACACCAAGACACATATTAAGAAAACTATCAAAAATTAAATACAAAGAAGAAATATTAAAAGCAGCAAGGGAAAAGCAACAAATAACATACAAGGGAATCCCCATAAGGTTAACAGCTGATCTTTTAGCAGAAACTCTGCAAGCCAGAAGGGAGTGGCTGGACATATTTAAAGTGATAAAAGAGAAAAACCTACAACCAAGATTACTCTATCCAGCAAGGATCTCATTCAGATTTGACGGAGAAATTAAAACCTTTACAGACAAGCAAAAGCTAAGAGAATTCAGCACCACCAAACCAGCTTTACAACAAATGCTAAAGGAACTTCTCTATGCAGGAAACACAAGAGAAGGAAAAGATCTACTATAACAAACCCAAAACAATTAAGAAAATGGTAATAGGAACATACATATCGATAACTACCTTAAATGTAAATGGATTAAATACTCCAACCAACAGGTACAGACTGGCTGAATGGATACAAAAAGAAGGCCTGTATATATGCTGTCTATAACAGACCCAGTTCAGACCTAGGGACACATACAGACTGAAATTGAGGGGATGGAAAAAGATATTCCATGCAAATGGAAATCAAAAGAAAGCTGGAGTAGCAATTCTCATATCAGACAAAATAGACTTTAAAACAAAGACTATTACAAGAGACAAAGAAGGACACTACAGAATGACCAAGGGATCAATCCAAGAAGAAGATATAACAATTGTAAATATTTATGCACCCAACGTAGGAGCACATCAATACATAAGGCAAATGCTAACAGCCATAAAAGGGAAAATCGACAGTAACACATAGTAGGGGACTTTAACACCCCACTTTCACCAATGGACAGATCATCCAAAACGAAAATAAATAAGAAAACACAAGCTTTAGATGATACATTAAACAAAATGGACTTAATTGATTTCTATAGGACATTCCATCCAAAAACAGCAGATTACACTTTCTTCTCAAGTGCTCATGGAACATTCTCCAGGATAGATATATCTTGGGTCACAAATCAAGCCTTGGTAAATTTAAGAAAATTGAAATCGTATCAAGTATCTTTTCAACCACAACTCTATGAGACTAGATATCAATTACAGGAAAAAATCTGTAAAAAATACAAACACATGGAGGCTAAACAATACGCTACTAGATAACCAAGAGATCACTGAAGAAATCAAAGAGGAAATCAAAAAATACCTATAAACGAATGACAAGGAAAACACGATGACTCAAAACCTATGGGATGCAGCAAAAGCAGTTCTAAGAGGGAAGTTTAAAGCAATACAGTCCTACCTCAAGAAACAAGAAGCATCTCAAATAAACAACCTAACCTTACACCAAAAGCAATTAGAGAAAGAAGAACAAAAAACCCCAAAGTTAGCAGAAGGAAAGAAATCATAAAGATCAGAGAAGAAATAAATGAAAAAGAAATGAAGGAAACAACAGCAAAGATCAATAAAACTAAAAGCTGGTTCTTTGAGAAGATAAACAAAATTGATAAACCATTAGCCAGAGTCATCAAGAAAAAAAGGGAGAAGACTCAAATCAATAGAATTAGAAATGAAAAAGGAGAAGTAACAACTGACACTGCAGAAATGCAAAGGATCATGAGAGATTATTACAAGCAACTATATGCCAATAAAAGGCAGCCTCCTCAATAAGCAGAGCTGGGAAAACTGGACAGCTACATGTAAAAGAATGAAATTAGAACACTTCTTAACACCATACACAAAAATAAACTCAAAATGGATTAAAGACCTAAATGTAAGGCCAGACAGTATAAAACTCTTAGAGGAAAACATAGACACAACACTCTGTGACATAAATCACAGCAACATCCTTTTTGACCCACTTCCTAGAGAAATGGAAATAAAAACAAATAAAAAGAAAAATAAACAAATGGGACCTAATGAAACTTAAAAGCTTTTGCACAGCAAAGGAAACCATAACCAGACAAAAAGACAATCCTCAGAATGGGAGAAAATATTTGCAAATGAAACAACTGACAAAGGATTAATCTCCAAAATATATAAGCAGCTCATGCAGCTCAATTTCAAAAAAACCAAGCAACCCAATCCATAAATGGGCAGAAGACTTAAACAGACATTTCCCCAAAGAAGATTTACAGATTGCCAACAAATATATGAAAGGATGCTCAACATCACTAATCATTAGAGAAATGCAAATCAAAACTACAATGAGGTATCACCTCACACCAGTCAGAATGGCCATCCTCAAAAAATCTACAAACAATAAATGCTGGAGAGGGTGTGGAGGAAAGGGAACCCTCTTGCACTGTTGGTGGGAATGTAAATTGATATAGCCACTATGGAGAACAGTATGGAGGTTCCTCAAAATCTAAAAATAGAACTACCATATGACACAGCAATCCCACTACTGGGCATATACCCTGAGAAAACCATAACTCAAAAAGAGTCCTGTACCACCATGTTCATTGCAGCTCTATTTACAATAGCCAGGACATGGAAGCAACCTAAGTGTCCATCAACAGATGAATGGATAAAGAAGTTGTGGTACATATATACAATTGAATATTACTCAACCATAAAAAGAAATGAAATTGAGTTATTTGTAGTGAGGTGAATGGACCTAGAGACTGTCATACAGAGCGAAGTAAGTCAGAACGAGAAAAACAAATACTGTACGCTAACACATATATATGGAAGGTAAAAAAAAAAAAATGGTTCTGAAGAACTTAGGGGCAGGACTGGAATAAAGACGCAGACGTAGAGAATGGACTTGAGGACACAGGGAGGGGGAAGGGTAAGCTAGCACGAAGTGCGAGAGTGGCATGGACATATATACACTACCAAATGTAAAATAGCTAGCTAGTGGGAAGCAGCTGCATAGCACAGGGAGATCAGCTCGGTGCTTTGTGACCACCTAGAGGGGTGGGATAGGGAGGGTGGGAGGGAGACGCAAGAGTGTGGGGATATGGGGATATATGTGTACATATAGCTGATTCACTTTGTTATACAGCAGAAACTAACACACCATTGTAAAGCAATTATACTTCAATAAAGATGTTAAAAAATAAATAAATCTTCCAAATAAAAAATAAATTAAATGAATGTAGAGATGTCAGGTAGAGATGTTGGTACACAAGTCTGAGCCGGAGAATATTTAGGAGTCAAAAAATAGGCGGTACATGAAAACAGAGCAAAAGTCTTTCTTTTTCTCTCTGTTTCTCTGTTTCTCTCTCTCCCTCTCCCTCTCTCCCTCCCTCCTTTTCCCCTCCCTCCCTCTCCCCACCTTCCCTTTCTTTCTCTCTCTCCACCCTTCCCTTCTTTCTTCCCTCCCTCCCCACCAACATAGATTAAGAAGATGAATAAAAGTAGAGAAAAATATGATTATGACTTCTTTAGAAGCCCATCCATCATGGGGAATAACTGGATCTATAGAATTCAGCCTGACATATTTGCCAAGATTTAAAAATAATTTTATTTCAATAAAGTTTTCATTACTGTGGTCTTTACTATAGAGGAAACTGACATCTATGTTTGTGGTTATGAAAATATGATCTATAAAATATACAGTAGCAGAAAAGGAAAAAGGAGTCCTGAATTTTCTGTTTTTAAAAAGGCCTATAGTTTGCTAAAAACGATACGGTATTCTAGTCAGAAACATAGCTCAGTTTGAATGGATACAACAAAAGATTTAGAAATAAATCCTATTAATAGTTTCCATTTTGGATTATCAAATCATCTAAGGTCTCAAGCAAAAATGTAATCTAGAAATGGCATAATTATACACGTTGATGAAAAGAAGAGGCTGTTATTTATAAAGGAATTGATTTCTTTTCAGTCAATAAGCGGGTGAATTGAGAATTTTCTGATTCATTTTCCACTCCCTCTTAATACTTCCTTCAGTTTCTGGGCTCTAAACGTCATTCTTCCATTTGTTACCTTTATCTTGGCAGCCAGATGAATACCTCAATCATCTATGCATTGGCTAATGTCAGTGACCGTGACACTGTGAGATGACATTAAATAACCAATAGGGACACTATATGTAGTGGGTGTCACTTATTTTCAGAAGCCTCTTTTTCCATCCTTACCACCAATCATCCTCTTCTTGCAAGGAGTCTACCCCTTTATAGTTGCCCAGACCCTTCCTCATCTGTAATTTGTATAGGATGATGGCTCCTTAAGCCTATTTTTGTATTCTATATATTTAAATAATATCCTTGAGTGGTAGTAAAACTCTTAGTTCTTCAAAAGCAATGATAAATAATAGCTAATATATTTATTGAGTACTTACTATGTGCCAGAAAGTTCTCAATACTTACACGTATTACGTCGCTTATCCTCACAATCACTTTATAAGGATGTTGTTTTACAGATAAAGAAATTGAGTCACAGGTCAGTTAATGTCAAGAACAGGACAAAAACAAAGACAGTCTAACTACAGAGCCTATGTTTTAACCACTACACACAAAATAAGTCAGTGGGATTTTTTGTTGTTGTTGTTATGAAGCAAGCAAAGTTTGTGAGGTGCTCTTTATAGAACGGTCTGATGGTTAAATAACCTTGGAAACACTGCATGCATGGTAATTTACATAACTCTGTGGAAAAGTAAGAGACCAGTTATGTTGCAAAGAAATTGACTTAATTTTGCTTACTCCATTGCTTCTCAAACTTCGAGCTTTGAAATCTGTTTTCCTGTAGTTTCTAATTACATCTTCCAGAACTGATATCTGTGGACAAGACTTTGGGAAAGTGTTCAGAGATGGACTCTTACCTGTGGCTCTGAGAGATTTGGAGGTTCGTGGCTGTCCCACAGGACAAATTCAAATGAATCTTCAAAGATTTCTCCACCAAAATGACGATAGTAAATGATGCCATTGAACAGATCCATCTGAAGGAAGCCAGGGACAGGATAGCCTATTGGGTCCACAAAATATCACATACCTTTGTAACAGTCTGCCAGGTGTTGGGGTATAATGATATTGGATTTATCTCCAGAAGTTTTCTCAGTCTAGTATGTTGTATGTACCCAAGGAATCTTTTTTTAAATTGAAGTATAGTTGATTTACAATACTGTGTTAGTTTCAGGTGTACAGCAAAGGAATTCAGATATATATATAGATACATATATCGATATATATATAGATATATATAGATATATATATATATATACAGATTCTTTTCCACTGAAGATTATTAGAAGATACTGAATATAGTTCACTGTGTTATACAGTAAATCCTTATTGCTTATCTATTTTATGTATAGTAGTTTGTCCACGGAATCATTATTAAATGCTTTTATCAAAGCTTATAAATAATAAAGCAGAAAAATTAAAGTTACTACATCTGCCTTAATATATAGAAAAATTAGCATTAGAAAAATATTTTTAAGAGATAGTCTTAACATCAGCCAAGATGGCAGAGGAGAAAGACCCTGAGCTCACCTCCTCTCATAGGCACACCAAATCACAACTATCTGCAGAACAACCATCAGTGAAAAAGGCCAGAACCTACCAGAGGAGAGCTTCTACAACTAAAGATATAAAGAAGCAACAACAACAAGATGGGTAGGAGGGGCAAAGTCACAAAATAGTCAAGCCCCATACCCCAGGGTGGGCAATCCACAAACAAGAAAATAATTACAACTGCAGAGCCTCTCAAAGGGGTAAGAGGTACAAGCCCCAGCCCAGGGGTCCTGCACTTGGGAAGATGAGCCTCCAGGGCATATGGCTTTGAAGGCCAGTGGGGTGACTTCTGGGAGTCCCAGAGGGCTGGGGGAAATAGAGACTTCACTCTTAAAGGGTACATAAAGAATCTCTCATGTTCCAGGACCCAGGGAAGAAGCCGTAATTTGATAGAAGCCTGGGTCAGAATCACTTGCTGATCTAGGAGAATCTTCTGGAGAGACAGGAGGCAACTGCAGCTAACCCGAGGGACACAGACACTGGCAACAGCCATTTTGGGAACTTGTTCTACCACATGGATACTGGCACTGGCAAACGCCATTGTGGAATCTTCTCTTTAGCTTATTAGGGTGAAGACCCAGCCCCGACACAGCCCACAGGCCTGTAGGCTCCAGTGCTGGGATGCCTCAGGCCAAGCAACTAACTGGGTGGGGACACAGCTTTACACACCAGCAGACAGGCTGTCATGAGACCTCCTGCGTGAACAGCTGCTTCTGGATGTGGCCCTGTCCACCAGAGAGCCCAGGATCCAGCTCCACCCACCACTGGGCAGGCACCAGCTCCAGAGTAGCCTGGGCCCCAGCCCCACTCTCCAGGGAGTCTGCTCTAGCCTCCAGACTAGTTTCATCCACCAGGGGGCAGACACTAGCTGAAAGAAAGCCACAGATATGCAGCCTGCAGACACGACCTGCCCGCTAATAGGACAGAACCTGCACGAGGACCAACTGGACCATGGTCCAGACTACTAGCAGACCAACACAAGCTTCAGGACTCCCTGGACCCTGCACCCGACTGTCAGGAAGTAGTCCCACCCACCAGTAATCCAAAACCAGCTCTAGGACCCCTGGGTCCTGCAAGCAGACTCCAGGACCTGGCTCTGCCCACCAGTAGGCCAGCACTAGCCCCAGGACCTGGTTCAACACACCAGTGGGTGGGTAACAGCCCTGGAGTCTCCTGGACCTTGACTCAACCCTACAAGGAGCCAGCACTAGCCCCAGGGCCCCCTGCGGTTCTGTAGTCAGCGCCACCTTGTGACCCGGTCCCACCAACCAGCAGTCAGCAACCTCCACACAGGCAGAGCCTGGCAACCAACTGGACAGGGGGCAAATCAAGCCTACAAGACTGCCTACATAGTCAGACCACCACAACAGAAGGACACACTCAGTCCTCATTTGGGGAACCCCTAGAGCATACAGCTCAGGTGATGAGAGGGGGATGTGCTGCTGGGACACATAGGATGTCTCCTTCAAAAGGCTACTTCTCCAAGATTGGGAAATGTAACTAACCTATCAGATACATAAAAATAAAAACAGCAACCTAGGCAAAATAAGGCAACAAAGGAACAAACGTGTTTCTAACAAACAAGATAAAACCCCAGAAGAAGAACTAAGTGAAGTGGAGATAGGCAATCTACCTGAGAAAGAGATAAGGGTAGTGTGATGATAAAGATGATCAAAGAACCCAAGAAAAGAATTGATACATAGAACAAGAAGTTAGAAGCTTTTTAACAAAGAGTTAGAAAATATGAAGAACAACCAAACAGAGATGAAGAATACAATAACTGAAATGAAAAATACACTAGAAGGAATCAACAGTAGACAAAATGATACAGAGGAAATGACCAGCAAGCTGGAAGACAGAGTAGTGGAAATCAGTGATGCTGAACAGACAAAAGAAAAAAGAATAAAAAGAAATAAGGACAGCTTAAGAGACCTCTGGGACAACCTCAAGCACGCTAATATTCACTATAAGGGTCCCAGAAGGAAAAGAAACAGAGAACCTATCAACATATTTGCAGACATAATAGATGAAAACTTCCCTAACTTGGTAAAGGAAACAGATATCTAAGTCTAGGGAGTACAGAGAGTGCTATACAGGATTAATACAAAGAGGAACACACCAAGACATACTGTAATTAAAATGGCAAAATTGGGACTTCCCTGGTGGTCCAGTGGTAAAGAATCAGCCTTCCAATGCAGGGGATGCAGGTTCGATCCCTGGTCAGGGAACTAAGATCCCACATGCCACAGGGCAACCAAGCCCACACACCACAACTACAGAGCCCACGTACCCTCTAGCCCACTCACCACAACTAGAAAGAGAAAACCCACATGCCACAACTTAAGGGAAGCCCGAGCACTGCAAGAAACCACGCGCCGTAATGAAAAGATCCCGAGTGCCTCAACAAGGATCCTGTGTGCTGCAACTAAGACCTGACACAGCCAAAAAAATAATAACGATAAGGAAAATAAGTAAATAAAATAAATATTTTTTAAAATATAAAATAAAATAAAAATAAAATGGCAAAATTAAAGATAAAGAGAGAATATTAAAAGCGGCAAGGGAAAAGCAACAAGTAACATACAACGGAACACCCATAAGGCTATCAGCTGAATTTCAACAGAAATTCTGCAGGCCAGAGGGAGTGGAACAATATATTTAAAGTGATGCAAAGGAAAAACCTACAACTAAGAATATTCTACCCAGCAAGGCTCATGTTCAGATTTGATGGAGAGATCAAAAGCTTTACAGACAAGCAAAAGCTAAAAGAGTTCAGCTTAACAAGAAATGTTGAAGGAACTTCTCTAAGAGAAAAAGAAAATACCACAACTAGAAACGTGAAAACTGCAAAAGTAAAATGCTCATCAGTAAAGGCAAACACACAGTATAAAGGTAGTAAATCATCCATACACAAAGATAGGAGGAAGATTAAAAGACAAAAGTAGTAAAATCATCTACATCCACAAAAAGCAGTTAAGAGATATACAAAAAATTAGATGTAATATATGACATCAAAAACAGCAGCTGTGAGGGGAGGAGAGTACAAATGCAGGGTTGTTAAAATGTATCTGAAATTAAGACACTGATGAAATAAATTGAAGACAACACAAACAGATGGAAATATATACACTGTTCATGTATTGGAAGAATTAAAATTGTTATAATGACCATACTACCCAAGACAACCTATAGATTCAATGCAATCCCTATTAAAATATCAAGGGCACTTTTCACATAACTAGAACAAATAATTTTAAAATTTGTATGGTAACACAAAAGACCCCAAAGTGCCAAAGCAATCTTGAGAAAGAAGAACAGAGCTGGGAGGAACCACACTCCCTGACTTCAGACTGTACCACAAAGCTACAATAATCAAAACAGTATGATACTGGCACACAGCAGACACATAGATCAATAGAACAAAGTAGAGAACCCAGAGATAAATGTATGCATTTATGGTCGATTAATCTATGACAAAGGAGACAAGAATATACAATGGAGAAAAGACAGTCTCTTCAATAAGTAGTGCTGGGAAAACTGGACAGCTACATGTAAAAGAATGAAATTAGAACATTCTCTAACACCATATAAACAAAATAAACTCAAAGTGGATTAAAGACCTAAATGTAAGATCTGAAACCATAAAACTCCTAGAAGAAAACAAAGGCGGGGGCTTCCCTGGTGGCGCAGTGGTTGAGAATCTGCCTGCCAATGCGGGGGACACGGGTTCAGGCCCTGGTCTGGGAGGATCCCACATGCCGCGGAGCAACTAGGCCCGTGAGCCACAACTACTGAGCCTGCGCGTCTGGAGCCTGTGCTCCCAACAAGAGAGGCCGCGATAGTGAGAGGCCCGCACACCACGATGAAGAGTGGCCCCCGCTTGCCGCAACTAGAGAAAGCCCTCGCACAGCAACGAAGACCCAACACAGCCAAAAATTAATTAATTAATTAATTTTTAAAAAACCCAAAAAACAAAGGCGGAACACACTTTGACATAAATTATAGCGATTTTTTTGGATCTGTCTCCTAAAGCAAAAGAAAAGCACAAATAAACAAACGGGACCTAGTTAAACTTAAAAGCTTTTGTGCCTCAACAAAACAAAAAGACAACCTACTGAATGGGAGAAAATATTGCAAATGATATGACCAATAAGGGGTTAATATCCAAAATATACAAACAGCTCATACAACTCAACAGCAAAAAAGCAAACAACCTGATTAAAAAATGGCAGAAGACCTGAGTAAACATTTTTCCAAAGACATACAGATTGCCAACAAGCACATGAAAAGATGCTCAACATCACTAATCATCCGAGAATTGCAAATGAGATATCACTTCACACCTGTCAGAATGGCTATCATTGAAAAGAACACAAATAACAAATATTGGCAAGGATGTGGAGAAAAGGGAACCTTGTACACTGCTGGTGGGAATGTAAATTGGTGAGCCATTGTGGAAAACAGTATGGAGTTTTCTTAAAAGACTAAACATAGAACTACCATATGTCCTAGCAATTCCACTCCTAGATATATGACTGAAAAAAATGAAAACACTAATTTGAAAAGATATATGCACCCCAATGTTCACTGCAGCACTATTTACAATAGCCAATACATGGAAGCAACCCAAGTGTCCATCAACAAATGAATGGACAAAGAAGATGTGGTGTGTACACACACACACATATATACATACAATGGAATACTACTCAGCCATTAAAAAGAATGAAATTTTGCAACAACGTGGATGGATTAGAGGGTATTATGCTAAATGAAATGTCAGAGAAAGACAAATAATGTATGATATCACTAACACATGGAATCTAAAAAATACAACAAACTAGTGAATATAACAAAAAAGAAACAGAGTCACAGATATAGAGAACAAACTAGTGGCTACCCATGGGGAGAGTGAAGGGGGAGGAGCAATATAGGTGTATGGGATTAAGAGGTTCCAACTACTATGTATAAAATAAATAAGCTTCAAGATATGTTGTACAACACGGGGAATATAGCCAATATTTTATAATAACAATAAATGGAGTATAACGTTTAAAAATTGTGAATCACTGTTATACACCTGAAACATATAATATTGTACATCAACTATATCTCAATTTTTAAATAATTAATTAATTAAAAATAAAATTAAATATGTTTAAAAAAAGAAACAGTCTTAAGTAAAACTGCTTGATACCCATTTTGTCAAGCTCCTGACCTACCTACTTCAAAAAGTAGTTATGAAATTATTCTAACAAAATGTAAATAAATGTTATTCATGAAATTTCTTTATCAATAATCTAGAATAGGTCAAACATATCTCTTCAACCTTATTCGTTCTCTTACCTTGCATAGCAGACTTAATTTTTCATGGTGTAATGGTTATCTTGAGGCCCAGCTCTGGAACTTTCTAGATTCCAGATGGATAGATCAACTTAACCTAAATCTCAGGCTTCCCATCTACGAAATGGTAATAATAATAATAGAATCTTACCTCATAAACTTGATGTCCCCCTTAGCACAAATTCTGACACAAATGATCTTAACTGCCCAGAACTTACCTATCAGTCCTGGTGCTGGCTTCTTCATGATCTCTCCAGCCTGCGGGGGTTTCGTGATATTAAAGAAGATGTAGTCATCACTGGAGTCCATGTCTGAAGCTCTCAGCTTGGAACCCTGGATCAGTATGGTCTGTCCCTCCTCCAGTTCAATCACAACATTGGTTATGAGAAACGGTGGACTATCATCTTTGGGCAAGATGTTGATGGGAAACTTATGTCGGATGCTGTGTTGGCCGTCGAATATCCTGAAGACCACAAAGTCTTTGGTGGAGTCACTGTCGTCATGATGATATTGAACAACTCCAGCCTGAAGGTCAGCCACGGTGAAGAGAAACCCCTTCCCCCCTGATGGAAAGAACAGAGGTGGAGCGGAATGAAAAAGGTGTGGAGGCAGCAGGTTAGTGAAAGCAGCACTACGGGAGAGGGTGTGAAATGGAAAGTGGTGCAGCCAATGCTTCCCTCACCTGGAAAAACCATAGATTGTTTAGTGGGTTCTGGGGCTCCAAAGACCTGGTTTTGAATACTGGCTGTAATACTTATTAGCTGGGTGGACTTGGGCAAGGTATTTAATTTATTTGAGACTCATCTATAAAACAGAGATAATAATACCTACCTAACATTCCCTCTTAAGGATGAGAGAACTCACACAATAGTGTACCTACAATAAGTATTCATCGTTCTTTGACTCATTATCATCATCCGACAGCACTTCTTAGAGTAGTGGTCTTGAACTAGCAGCATCAGCACCATCTGGGAAGTCGTTATAAATGCAAGTTCTCAGGTCCTATCCCAGACCTACTGAATTAGAAATTCTGCCGGTGGGTCCCAGCAATTTATGTTTTATCAAGCCTTCCAGGAGTCTAATGCACGCTAAAGTTTGAGAATCACTAGCTTAATGAGCAAGAGCTAGAGCTCTGGTAGCAAATGGCCTGGGTTCGAATCCCAGCTCGGCAACTTTCCAGACAGACAAGTCAACTTCTCTAAATCTCAGGTTCCCATGTGCAAAGCGAGTGTAATCATAGTACCTTGCTTCATAAAGCTGATGTGAGATAAAGTATGTAGAATGCTTTGTACGATCTGGCACAAAGTAAATGCTTAATAAATGTTTACACTATTTTCTTCCTCTGAGCCAGAGCATCATTGCATTATGGGCTATGACTCTCCACTTCATTTCTATAGTGCTGATAAACATTGCTTCACTCTGCACAAACTATTACAATTCTTGACGGCAGGTGTCCCATTTCTTTCCCGACTCCATATGGTTTTATGGATTAAACATGAGTATAATGAACACAATGAGTTACTTGCCCAACAGGAACTTTCTGTTTCTTCCTCAGTACCAGAATCCTAGTTTTATTTAGAATGGTAATATGACTATTTAAAAATACTCAGGTTCCCAGACTCTGTTGCACCTAGGGGGACAGTATGTAACTTGATAGGAGATATAATCAGACTTCATTGTATCAGGCTCCTAGGAAAAGTTGTAAAACAGAGCAAACTTAGATGGCGTAATTTTTTTATTGTTCCTTCTCTTTCTTCCTTCCCCTAACACTGATTAAAAGCCTAGAGGTGTAGGCACCATCCTGTGACCAGTGACAGAGCAGAAAAGAGCCGCTGGCATCATGGATACAGAATACCTACCTCTGTGCAACTTGTCACAAGGAGAAAGTGACTCCTGAATTTTTAAGCTGCTGTAGTTGGGTTTTCCTTACATGCAGCTGAACATCCATCCTAACTAATACATCCAGCTTAAGCTAAGCTCCCATTGTCTTGGGATTAGGCAAGAGAATTTATCATTTTATTTTTGATTTTATTTTTTCAGAATTTCCTAATCACAAACAATGATAAATAAGAGCTCTCTTTCTACTTTACAGTTAAGCAAACTAAGAGGATAATGGAATTAAATCCTCTGAGCTCATTACAAGGAATGGACTATATTACCATTAAGTATGGATATTTTTATTAGGGCCATTACCTTGTTAACTACCATCTTTATAACTATAAATTCATTTCTTTTAAACAACAGCAACTGCTACTAATAACATAACAGTCTAATTATTACTAACGTATTAAAAAAACATAAGTTTTTCTATTTTTCACTGCATTTCTCTGAAGCAGAGAAATGAAAAGGAAATATTTTGTCTTCGAACTGGGATAAGATAATCTGTTAAGGAGTATATTTAGAAGGAACCCTACATGGCTCTGAGATTTAAACAATGACTCAAGTACAAAAGACCATTCATAAAATGTCCTCCATTGATTTGAGCATCCTAATACAAAAGCCAATGGTTTCAAGATCTCCGGATCTGGGGATTATGATAATTCATTTAGAAATGAAGCCCAAGAGATACTACATATATCCTGTTAAATGTGATTTGCTTTTGGAGAAAATACTTCTTGGGTTTTTTTCTAAGTTACAAAGTTTGTTCATTCACCTCTCAGAGTAAGCCATCCATGCTGCAGGCCACCCACGAGGACTACCTGGACAGCATGTATGTCATTATTGTCAACAATCTGAAACTGTTCCCAGGTGATGGCCCGAGACTGTCCCTCTAGGAGATTCAGACCTACAAGAGAAAGCACAAAAAGTGTCCTGGAAAATTCTATGACATGCCAAGATGCCTACCTTAAGACAAGATTAAAGAATTTTCACTCACAAAACTAGGTAAAAATTGTATCTCCAAAAGCTTCTCGAGAAACTGGAATTTAGTGTTTACTTTAAGTAATATTTTTACTATTAGTACTATTAACTCCAACCTGACAACTGGTTCCTTATGACATATCCTTTAGAGGCATGATGGTGCCAAAAATAAATATTAGAAGGAAATAACAGATGTTATGTTCACAGTGGTCTCTAGTTCAAAAAGTTTCACAAGGAATTTTTCAAAGGCGGCATTCACCTATTTTAAGTGGGCAAGAGTCAGAAGTGCTTTTACACATAAATTATAAGAGCATAAGTATCCCACGGGATAGAGAATTAAAGTGGTTAAATACACAAATACAGAGTTACTGTGCTAGGGAATATTTAATGATGTTAGACAGGAAAGGTCTGACGCTTTATAATGAGGGCTGTGTTTTAATCTAGACTCTAATAAGGAAGGGACTTTTGTAACTAAAGGAATTAAAAATAAAACCTTCTCCTTGGACCCAGCATGCTGGAGGGGATATGGGGAGAGAATGAGCGCTGCTCAGAGCAAGAATACAGACTCCAGACTGAACACTGCCGTTAGAGACAGGAAGCACCAACCATTCTCATTACCCAGTAGAGCCGGGGGCCAACAGACTGAAGAGACTCTCGAAAAGGAGCAAAGCCTTTTAAAGAAGCAAGGTGATGAAATTTAAAGACAGTGCACTGGTGGACCCAGTTAATGCTTCCCCTCAAATCTACCCAGCTCCCCTTCCTCTTGATGTTGACCATTTGCCTGCTTTCTAGCTGCAGCAGTTCCAACAGGCTTCCCACAGTCCCCACATTGTAAAGCCCTGGTTGCCACCACTGCCTCATCTTCTGATGCTGCTGCCCTCAACTGCCTACCAGACGAGGTTTCGGCGTGACCTTCCCTGTGACCATGGCCACGTCCCACACCATGGGACTCAAGGAGTTTGTACAGTGGCTGTTAAGAAGAGCCAGGTAACGCAACCTAGGCATGTGGGGAGTTAACATCCAGTGAGGCAAACTGACCAGGGTGAGAGAGGAGATGGAAGGAGCTGACATGTGTTTGTTCACACTTGCTCAACCCCACCCCTGACTCTTCCCACACAGAGTGGGTTCATCTCCTACTGGAGATATCAGCACTATCGAGCAATCAGCTTTATTTTCTTGTAAACCTATGACCAGCTCAGTCACACCACCTTTTTATTTGCCACCCCCAAACCCCCAACTTCCCTTCTCCTTACTCTAGTTTTCAGTAAAGCGTTAGTGCATATAATTTGCCTAAGGGGCTGTTTGCTATGGTACCTGGGCTAAGACATATGGCATACTGAAAGAAAGAGAGAAAGGAAGGAATGAAAGGAAGGAAGGAAAAGAAGGAAGGAAGGAAGGAAGGAAGGAAGGAAGGGAGGGAGGGAGGGAGAGAGGGAGGAAGGAGGAAGTGGGGGAGAGAGAAATAAGGATGGGTAGAAGGAAGGAAAGCAAGGAAAGAGGGAGGGAGGGAGGACAAGCACATATAAAGAATCTCTGCGACTGGTAATAAGGGTTTTGAAGCCAAGAGTGCAGAGTACAGCACAGGACAAGGCATCATGGGATGCAGGAGAGGAGCAAGTGAGAACACTAGAAATTTATATAGCAAGATAGTAATGGTGGTTATGTCTTCGTGGTGGAGTAATGAGTGATTTTATTCACCCGTTATTATTTCATTCATTTATTCATTACTATTAACTCATTATTATTTATCCTACTTATTGTGCTTTCCAAGTTTTCAATGATGAACTTAAGTTCATAATAAATAAAATTTTATTTTAAAAAGAATTCTGGTGTCCAAACTAGTCAAAACCAGATTTGGAGCTCTTAACAAGCCTGGTTTCACAGATCACACATACACATGCAGACCATTAAGTCTCTACACTCAAGCAATAACGTAATTAATATTTGATTATTACTAAACTTTAGATCACTAATTCATTCTTTTCTCTCATTATCCCTCAAACAGAGGTAGAGTAGGACAGAGAGCCAGATTATAAATCAAGGATGCCCAACCAACGTTGTCCCTCTCTACTGAAACTCACATACGTACAAATACACACACATGGTATGTTACCCATGTGCAAGCACACACATACACATACACAAGCACAAGAGGTAATCGGTTTAAGCTGCCACCTGAGTATTTAAATCAGACAGATATTTTCTGTGTTAACTGAACCTACCAACACTACTTATAAGTATGTTTTGAATGCTCTTGATGGTATTAATGGGAAAGGAAAAAAAATCTTCATTTACATTTCACATTTACATTTGATCTAAATATATACATTACATTGTAAATCTACTCAGGAATGAGAGGCAGTGCAAAGCCTTCTTTTAAAAGAAATAAAGCAGGAGGAGGTCAAGATGGCAGAATAGGAAGATGCAGAATTCACCTCCTGTCCTCCTCCCACCCCTGTGAATACAGTAAAAATACATCTACATGTGGAGCAATTCTCACTGGAAATGGACTGGAGACTGACAGAAAGACCCTTATGCAACCAAGGCTATAAGAAAGATCCACATGGAGTTGGGTAGGAAGGGAAGAGAATCAATCAGGTTGGGACCTGCACCCCTAGGAGGGGACACAGAAGAGGGGGGAGATTACAAGGGTGGAGATATCCCTGGGGAGTGGCTTAACCACATCCTGGGTCCCCCAGCCCTGGGGTCCAACAGTGGGAGGACGAGTGCCCTTAGATGGTTTGAAAACCAATAGGACTGACAACAGGGCTGTAAGAAATCTAGACTCTGCTCATGAAGAATACACACATTCTTGCTCACTCCCATGACAAGAGAGAGAAAGCAGATTGAAACTGCCCAGGACTCTGGCTGGTTTCCCACAACTGCCTCAGTGCATGCCCTGGCCCATGCCAAGCACCCTTTCCAGCCCCTCTTGCTCTGAGGCACAGTTCCCCACTAGAACCAGGGCTGCCACAGCTGAGGAGAGTGCACAGTTGTGGGGGAGGGAGCTGGCTTGAGCCCAACCCAGGGTTTCTGCTCCAGCTCCAGGGCGGTGTTGGCCACTGAGCAGAGGAGAAGCTCCCACTCACACCTGGCTTTGGCTCTAGCTCCTCCATCTCCAGCCCCAACCCCTACAAAGTTGATAGCTGCCAGCATGTTCTGGGGAAAGACATGACTTATGTTCACACCAGATCAAACTCTCCCGTGAAATCCACTGGGAACACACAGACTGTATAGGGATGCTCTCACACAAGGACACACATTCAAGCCCAGGATAGGTAACTTTTACCTAATTTTATAGAGACAGAGAAAGTTAATCAAAACAATAAGACAGAGGATTTTATTTCAAACAAAAGAAGAAAAAAAACCAACCAATGCAACAGAGATGAATTAATTACCAGAAAAAGAGTTTAAAGATTAGTAATAAGAATGCTAACTGAACTAGGGAAAAGAATAGATGAACTAGAAAATATGGAAAAAATAGTCAAAACTGAATATACAATAACTGAAATGAAAAACATACTAGAAATAATTAACAACAGACTAAGTGATACAGAGGAACACATAGTGTTCCGGAAGATAGAATCATGGAAAACATCCAATCAGATCAGCAAAAAGAGAAACAAATTTTAAAAAATGAAAACAGTTTAAGGGACCATTGGAACAACATCAAACATAATAACATTCACATTACACGGGTCCTAGAAGGAGAAGAGAGAAAAAAAAAGGGGTCAAAATTTATTTGATGAAACTATAGCTGAAAACTTCCCAAACCTGAAGAAGAAAACAGATATCCAGGTACAGGAAGCATAGAGCATCCCAAACAAGATGAAATCAGAGAACCACACTAAAACATATCATAATTAAAATGGCAAAAGTTAAAGATAAAAGAGAATTCTAAAGGTAGCAGAAGAAAAACAAAGAATCACATACAAGGGAACCCCCATAAGACTATAAATGGATTTTTCTGCAGAAATTTTGCAGGCCAAAAGGAAGTGGCATGATATATTTAAAGTGCTGAAAGGAGAAAAACCTACAACCTAGGATATTCTATCCAGCAAGATTATCACTCAGAATTGAAGAAGGGATAAAGAACTTCTCAGATAAGCAAAAGCTAAGAGTACATCAACACTAAACCAATTCTAAAAGAAGTGTTAAAGGTTCTTCTCTAAGTGGAAAAGAATAGGCTACAACAAGAAGTAAGAATCTGTAGGAAAGGAAAAATCCCACTAGTAAAAGCAAATATATAGTAAAGGAACACAAGCATACCACTAAAGAAAATCACCAAACACAAGGGAAGAAACTAAAAGAAGAAGAAAAGAACAGAGAGGAACAACAAAAAGAATCAGAAAACAAGTAACAAAGTGGCAATAAGTACATACCTATCAATAATCACTTTAAATGCCAGTGGACTTAATGTTTCAATGAAAAGACATAGGTTGGCTGACTGGATTAAAAAAAAACACACACAATAAAACCCAAGATCCATCCATGTGCTGCTTACAAGCAGTCCACTTCAGAGCTAAAAGCACACAGACTGAAAGTGAGGTGATGGAAGAAAGATACTTCATGCAAATGTAAATGACAAGAAAGCAGGGGGCAGGCATACCCATATCAGACAAAATAGGCTTTGAAACAAAGTCTTACCAAAAGACAAAATGGGCATTATATAATGATAAAGGGATAAACAGAAGAAAAGGATATAACATTTGCTAACAAATATGCCTAATATAGGGGAAACTAAGTATATAAAGCAAATATTAACAGACATCAAAAGAGAAATTGACAATGATACAATAATATTAGGGGAATTTAACATCTCACTTACATCAATGGACAGATCATCCAGACATAAAGTCAACAAGGAAATAATAGTCTTAAATGACACTTTAGACCAGTTGGACTTAATAGATACCTACAGGATATTTCATCCAAAAACAGCAGAATACACATTCTTTTCTAGTGTACAGAGAATGTTTTCCAGGGTAGATCACATGGTAGGCTACAAAACAAGTCTCAGAACATTTAAGAGGATAGAAATGATATCAAGCATTTTTCCAACTACAATGGTATGACCAGAAATCAATTGCAGGAAGAAAAATGAGAAAAACACAAACACGTGGAGACTGAAAAACATGCTACTAAAAAAACCCATGGGGCTTCCCTGGTGGCGCAGTGGTTGAGAATCTGCCTGCCAATGCAGGGGACACGGGTTCAAGCCCGGGTCTGGGAAGATCCCACATGCTGCGGAGCAAATGGGCCCGTGAGCCACAACTACTGAGCCTGCGTGTCTGGAGCCTGTGCTCCGCAACAAGAGGCCACGACAGTGAGAGGCCCGCGCACCGCGATGAAGAGTGGCCCCTGCTTGCCACAACTAGAGAAAGCCCTCACACAGAAACAAAGATCCAACACACCCAAAAATAAATTAATTAATTAAAAAAAAAAAACCAATGGGTCAATGAAGAAATCAAAGAGGAAATCAGAAAATACTTTGAGAGAAATGAAACAAAAACAAACAAACCGACAACTTTCCAAAATCTATGGAACACAAAAAAAGCAGTTCTAAGAGGGAAGTTTATAGCAATACAGGCCTACCCTAAGAAACAAGAAAAATCTTAAAAAACAACCTACTCTACTACCTAAAGGAATTAGAAAGAGAAGAACAAAGGAAGCCCAATGTCAGCAGAAGGAAGAAAATTATAAAGATCAAAGAGGAAATAAATAAAAACAGAGACCAAAAAAACCCAATAGAAAAAAATCAATGGAACCAAGATCTGTTTTTTTGAAAGGTTAAAAAAAAACAATAAGCCTGTGTCCAGGTTCATCAAGAAAAATAGAGAGGACTCAAATAAACAAAGTAAGAAATGAAAGAGGAGAAATAATCGATATCACAGAGAAAAAATCATAAGAGAATAATACAAACAGTTATATGCCAACAAATTGGACAACCTAGAGGAAAAGGATAAATTTCTAGACATATACACTCTTCCAAGACTGGATCAGGAAGAAATAGACAATCTGAACAGACTGTGCACCATTAGTGAAACTGAATTAGTAGTAAAAAAAAAATTTTTTTTAAATGATAAAAAAAAACTGCCAGCAAACAAAAGCCCAGGATTGACAGCTTCACTGGGGAATTCTCCCAAACATATATAAAAAAACAGCTAATACCTATCTTTCTCAAACTATTTTTTAAAAATTGAAACAGAGAGAACTCTCCCAAATTAACTCTACAAGGCCACCATTAACCTGATACCAAAACTAGACAAAATTACCAGCCAATATCTCTGACGAATATGGAGGCAAAATTCCTCAACAAAATATTAGCAAAATCAAATCAACAATATCTTAAAAGGATCATACAACATTATCAAGTAGAATTTATTCCAGGTAAGCGAGGATGGTTCAAGATCCATAAATCAATCAATATGATACACCACATTAACAAAAGGAAGGATAAAAATCCCATGATCATCTCAATAAGTGCAAAAAAATGATCTGATAAAATTCAACACCTTTTCATGACGAAAATTCTTATCAAAGTTGGTATAGAGGGAACATATGTCAACATAATAAAGGCTATTTATGACACATCCACAGCTAACATCATACTAAACAGCAAAAAGCTGAAAGCCTTCTTGCTGAACTCAGGAACAAAACTAGGATGCCCACTCTCCTTACTTCTATTTAACACAGTAATGAAAGTCCTAGCCACAGCATTCAGACAAGAAAAAGAAATAAAACGCATCCAACTGGAAGGGAAGGAGTAAAACTGTCACTATTTGCAGATGACATGATACTATATATAGAAAACCTTAAAGTCTCCACCAAAAAACTATCAGAACTAATAAGTGAACTCGGTAAAGTTGCAGGATACAAGATTAATATACAGAAATCTGTTGCTTTTCTGTAAGCTAATAATAACAATCATAAAGAGAAAACAATCCTTTTTAAAACTGCATCAAAAAGAATAAGATATCTAGGAATAAACTTAACCAAGAAGGTGAAAGACCTGTACTCTGAAAACTACAGAAAGCTGAAAGAAATTGAAGACGATACAAAGAAATAGAAAGATATCCCATGTTCATGAATTGGAAAAATTAATATTGTTAAAATGTCCATACTACTCAAAGCAATCTACAGATTTAACGTAATCCCTATCAAAACACCCATGACATTTTTCACAGAACTAGAACAAATTATCCTAAAATTAACATAAAACCATAAAAGGCCCAGAATTGCCAAAGCAATCTTGAGAATAAAGAACAAAGCTGGAGGTATCATGCCCCCTGACTTCAGACTATACTACAAAGCTATAGTAATCAAAACAGTATGATACTGGCAAATAAACAGACACACAGATCAATGGAACAGAATAGGAAGTCCAGAAATAAACCCACACACTTATGGTCAATTAATCCATGACAAAGGAGGTAAGAATATACAATGGAAAAAAGAAGTGGTGCTGGGAAAACTGGACAGCTATATGTAAAAGAATGAAATTAGAACTTTCTCTAACACCATACACAAAAATAAACTCAAAATGGATCAAAGACCTAAATGTAAGGCCGGACACTATAAAACTCTCAGGGGAAAACACAGGCAGAAAACTCTTTGACATAAATCACAGCAATATCTTCTTTGATCCACCTCCTAGAGTAATGAAAATAAAAACAAAAACAAATGGGACCTAATTAAACGCAAAAGCTTCTGCACAGCAAAGGAAACAATCAACAAAATGAAAAGACAGCCCATAGAATGGGAGAAAATATTTGCAAATGATGCGACTGACAAGGGATTAATCTCCAAAATATACAAATAGCTCACATAGCTCTATGTCAAAAAAACAAACAACCCAATCAAAAAATGTGTGGAAGATCTAAACAGACAGTTCTCCAAAGAAGACATAAAGATGGCCAATAGGCACATGAAAAGATCCTCAACATCACTAATTATTAGAGAAATGCAAATCAGAACTACAATGAGGTCTCACCTCACACTGGTCAGAATGGCTGTTATCAAAAAGTCTACAAACAATAAATGCTGGAGAGGGTGTGGAGAAAAGGGAACCCTCCTACACTCTTGGTGGTAACGTAAATTGGTACAACCACTATGGAGAACAGTATGGAGGTTCCTTAAAAACTAAAAATAGAACTACCATATGATCCAGCAATCCCACACCTAGGCATATATCCAGAGAAAACCATAATCTGAAAAGATACATGCACCCCAATGTTCATTGCAACACTACTTATAATAGCCAAGACATGGAAGTAACCTAAATGTCCACTGACAGAGCAATGGATAAAGAAGATGTGGTACATAAATACAATGGAATATTATTCAGCCAGAAAAAAGAATGAAATGATGCCATTTGCAGCAACATGGATGGACCTAGAGATTATCATACTAAGTGAAGTAAGTCATACAGAGAAAGACAAATATCATATGATATCACTCACGTGGAAAATAATTTTTAAAAATGATACAAATGAACTTATTTACAAAACAGAAACAGACTTACAGATATTGAAAACAAACTTATGGTTACCAAAGGGGAAACAAGAGGGGAAGGATTAAATAAGGAGCTTGGGATTAACATACACACACTATTATATATAAGATAGATAACCAACAAGGACCTACTGTATAGCACAGGGAACTCTTCTCAATATTATGTGTTAACCTATATGAGAAAAGAACCTGAAAAAGAATGAATATATGTATAACTGAATCATTTTGCTGTACACCTGAAACTAACACAACATTGTAAATCAACTATACTGCAATAAATTTTGTTGAAAAAAGAAAGGTAAGTAAATAAAAAAATAAAAAATGAGGATGTGGTAAGACCACACCACTCTTTTCACATCTTTGGTGGTGGTTCTAATACCTGTGGTTCCCCCAAGGAATGTAGTATTGCTTTTGATTTATTATTTTTTTAGGCAAGTGAAATACCACATGCTTCCTTTGGTCTTTTAGACCATAATAGCTTTTATTGTAAGAGTCTGGGAGCTAAAGTGAGGATTCTACTATCTGCTGAGGGTCGCTATTTAAACTACCACACAGAAACTAGAAAATAAACCATGAGTGATAATCAGGGTTCCACTGAGACCACTGACAGATATCCTGGTTAAAAATCCATTTATCTCCTAAACTCAGACTCCGTGAACTCCCGCTCCAATGGCATCCTGTGTCCCCAGGTACCAGTGTTGTTGCAAAGTCACTGTTCAATAATGCCTAGAAGTTTGAGGTAGTTGCCTAGTCTCAGTGTGCAGTGACCATGAGAAATGTCTACAGGTCCCATTGGGGAAGGGGAGTCCCCTTATGTGTTGGTGATATTACTGAAGTTTCTTCCTCAGGTGTGCCTGCCTCCTTTTCTAAGGGCTCTGGGTCTATAAAGTAAGTCAGTCTAGAGACTGAAGGAACAGTAACAGTTCCCTATACCATTGGCTCAATTCAGGCAAAGTCCTACAGTAAACCAGGCCCCTACACATAAGAGAATGAAATTATAACATTTTCTCATGTCGTATACAAAAATTAACTCAGAAGGGATTAAAGACCTAAATGTAAGACTGGAAACCATAAAGCTCCTAGAAGGAAACATAGCAGAACACTCTTTGACATAAAACATAGCAATATTGTTTTGGATCTGTCTCCTAAGGCAACAGATATAAAAGCAAAAATAAACAAACGGTATCTAATCAAACTTAAAAGCTTTTGCACACGAAAGGAAACCATCAACAAAATGAAAAGACAACTTACTGAATATCCAAATATATAAACAGCTCACACAACTCAACAGCAGAAAACCAAACAATCTGATTTAAAAATGGTCAGAAGGAGGAGCTTCAAGATGGCGGAAGAGTAAGACATGGAGATCACCTTCCTCCCCACAAATACATCAGAAATACATCTACATGTGGAACAACTCCTACAGAACACCTACTGAATGCTGGCAGAAGACCTCAGACCTTCCAAAAGGCAAGAAACTCCCCATGTACCTGGGTAGGGCAAAAGAAAAAAGGAAAAACAGAGACAAAGAATAGGGACGGGACCTGCACCAGTGGGAGGGAGCCGTGAAGGAGGAAAGGTTTCCACACACTAGGAAGCCCCTTCACTGGCAGAGACGGGGGTGGCGGAGAGGGAAGCTTCGGAGCCACGGAGGAGAGTGCAGCAACAGGGGTGAAGAGGGCAAAGCGGAGAGATTCCCGCACAGAGGATCGGTGCCGAGCAGCACTCACCAGCCTGAGAGGCTTATCTGCTCACCCGCCGGGGCGGGTGGGGGCTGGGAGCTGAGGCTCGGGCTTCGGAGGTCGGATGCAGGGAGAGGACTGGGGTTGGCTGCGTGAACACAGCCTGAAGGGGGCTAGTGTGCCACAGCTAGCCAGGAGGGAGTCCCGGAAAAAGTCTGGACCTGCCAAAGAGGCAAGAGACTTTTACTTGCTTCTTTGTTTCCTGGTGCGCGAGGAGAGGGGAGTAAGAGCGCTGCTTAAAGGAGCTCCAGAGACGGACGCGAGCCGCGGCTATCAGCGCGGACCCCAGAGACGGGCACGAGACCCTAAGGCTGCTGCTGCTGCCACCAAGAAGCCTGTGAGCAAGCAAAGGTCACTCTCCACACCTCCGCTCCCAGAAGCCTGTGCAGCCTGCCACTGCCAGGCTCCCATGATCCAGGGACAACTTCCCCGGGAGAACGCATGGCGCGCCTCAGGCCGGCGCAACGTCACGCCGCCCTCTGCTGCCGCAGGCTCGCCCCGCATTCTGTACTCCTCCCTCCCCCCGGTCTGAGTGAGCCAGAGCCCCTGAATCAGCTGCTCCTTTAACCCCGTCCTGTCTGGGCAGCAACAGACGCCCTCAGGCGACCTACACGCAGAGGCAGTGCCAAATCCAAAGCTGAACCCCAGGAGCTGTGCGAACAAAGAAAAGAAAGGGAAATTTCTCCCAGCAGCCTCAGGAGCAGTGGATTAAATCTCCACAGTCAACTTGATGTACCTGCATCTGTGGAATACCTGAATAGAGAACGAATCATCCCAAATTGAGGAAGTGGACTTTGGGAGCAATGATATATATATTTTTTCCCCTTTTCCTCTTTTTCTGAGTGTGTATGTGTATGCTTCTGTGTGTGATTTTGTCTGTATAGCTTTGCGTTTACCATTTGTCCTAGGGTTCTGTCTGTCCGTTTTTTCTGTTTCTTTTTTTTTTTAGTATAGTTTTTAGCGCTTGTTATCATTGGTGGATTTGTTTTTTGGTTTGGTTGCTATCTACTTTCTTTCCTTCTTTTTTTGTTTTTTTTACTTTAAAAATTTTTTTTTAATAATAATTTTTTATTTTAATAACTTTATTTTATTTTATCTTCTTTTTTCTTTCTTTCTTTTATTTTCCTCCCTTTTATTCTGAGCCATGTGGATGACAGGCTGTTGATGCTCCAGCCAGTCGTCAGGGCTCTGCCTCTGAGGTGGGAGAGCCAAGTTCAGGATATTGGTTCACAAGAGACCTCCCAGCTCCAATAATACCAAACGGCGAAAATCTCCCAGAGATCTCCATCTCAATGCCAAGACCCAGCTCCACTCAATGACCATCAAGCTACAGTGCTGGACAGCCTATGCCCAACAACTAGCAAGACAGGAACACAACCACACCCATTAGCAGAGGGGCTGCCTAAAATCATAAAAAGGCAACAGACACCCCAAAACACACCACCAGACATGGACCTGCCCACCAGAAAGACAAGATCCAGCCTCATCCACCAGAACACAGGCACTAGTCACCTCCACCAGGAAGCCTACACAACCCACTGAACCAACCTTAGCTACTGTGGGCAGACACCAAAAACAACAGGAACTACGAACCTGCAGCCTGTGAACAGGAGACCCCAAACACACTAAGTTAAGCAAAATGAGAAGACAGAGAAACACACAGCAGATGAAGGAGCAAGGTAAAAACCCACCAGACCTAACAAATGAAGAGGAAATAGGCAGTCTACCTGAAAAAGAATTCAGAATAATGATAGTAAAGATTATCCAAAATCCTGGAAATAGAATGGAGAAAATACAAGAAACGTTTAACAAGGACCTAGAAGAACTAAAGAGCAAACAAACAGCGATGAACAACACAATAAATGAAATTAAAAATTCTCAAGAAGGGATCAATAGCAGAATAACTGAGGCAGAAGAACGGATACATGACCTGGAAGATAAAATAGTGGAAATAACTACAGCAGAGCAGAATAAAGAAAAAAGAATGAAAAGAATTGAGGACAGTCTCAGAGACCTCTGAGACAACATTAAACGCACCAACATTCGAATTATATATAGGGGTCCCAGAAGAAGAGAAAAAGAAAGAGACTGAGAAAATATTTGATGAGATTATAGTTGAAAACTTCCCTACTATGGGAAAGGAAATAGTTAATCAAGTCCAGGAAGCATAGAGAGTCCCATACATGATAAATCCAAGGAGAAACACGCCCAGACATATACTAATCAAACTATCAAAAAGTAAATACAAAGAAAAAATATTAAAAGCAGCAAGGGAAAAACAACAAATAACACACAAGGGAATCCCCATAAGGTTAACAGCTGATCTTTCAGCAGAAACTCTGCAAGCCAGAAGGAAGTGGCAGGACATATTTAAAGTGATGAAGGGGAAAAACCTACAACCAAGATTACTCTACCCAGCAAGGAGCTCATTCAGATTCGACAGAGAAATTAAAACCTTTACAGACAAGCAAAAGCTAAGAGAATTCAGCACCACCAAACCAGCTTTACAACAAATGCTAAAGGAACTTCTCTAGGCAGGAAACACAAGAGAAGGAAAAGACCTACAATACCAAACCCAAAACAATTAAGAAAATGGTAATAGGAACATACATATAGGTAATTACCTTAAATGTAATGGATTAAATGCTCCAACTAAAGACATTGACTGACTGAATGGATATACAAACAAGACCCATATATATGCTGTCTACAAAAGACCCACTTCAGACTTAGGGCACATACACACTGAAAGTGAGGGGATGGAAAAAGATATTCCATGCAAATGGAAATCAAAAGCTGGAGTAGCAATTCTCATATCAGACAAAATAGACTTTAAAACAACGACTATTACAAGAACTAAACAAGGAAACTACATAATGATCAAGGGATCAATCCAAGAAGAAGGTATAACAATTGTAAATATTTATGCACCCAACATAGGAGCACCTCAATACATAAGGCAAATACTAACAGCCATAAAAGGGGAAATCGACAGTAACACAATCATAGTAGGGGACTTTAACACCCCACTTTCACCAATGGACAGATCATCCAAAATGAAAATAAATAAGGAAACACAAGCTTTAAATGATACATTAAACAAGATGGACTTAATTGATATTTATAGGACATTCCATCCAAAAACAACAGAATACACATTTTTCTCAAGTGCTCATGGAACATTCTCCAGGATAGATCAAATCTTGGGTCACAAATCAAGCCTTGGTAAATTTAAGAAAATTGAAATGAGACTAGATATCAATTACAGGAAAAAATCTGTAAAAAAATACAAACACATGGAGGCTAAACAATACACTACTTAATAACCAAGAGATCACTGAAGAAATCAAAGAGCAAATCAAAAAATACCTAGAAACAAATGACAATGAAAACACGATGACCCAAAACCTATGGGATACAGCAAAAGCAGTTCTAACAGGGAAGTTTATAGCAATACATTCCTACCTTAAGAAACAAGAGACATCTCAAATAAACAACCTAAACTTACACCTAAACTAATTAGAAAAAGAAGAAAAAAAAAACCCAAAGTTAGCAAAAGGAAAGAAATCATAAAGATCAGATCAGAAATAAATGAAAAAGAAATGAAGGAAACAATAGCAAAGATCAATGAAACTAAAAGCTGGTTCTTTGAGAAGATAAACAAAATTGATAAACCATTAGCCAGACTCATCAAGAAAAAAAGGGAGAAGACTCAAATCAACAGAATTAGAAGTGAAAAAGGAGAAGTAACAACTGACACTGCAGAAATACAAAGAATCATGAGGGATTACTACAGGCAACTCTATGCCAATAAAATGGACAACCTGGAAGAAATGGACAAATTCTTAGAAATTCACAACCTTCAGAGACTGAACCAGGAAGAAATAGAAAATATAAACAGACCAATCACAAGCACTGAAATTGAAACTGTGATTTAAAATCTTCCAACAAACAAAAGCCCAGGGCCAGATGGCTCCACAGGTGAATTCTATCAAACATTTAGAGAAGAGCTAACACCTATCCTTCTCAAACTCTTCCAAAATATAGCAGAGGGAGGAACACTCCCAAACTCATTCTAGGAGGCCACCATCACCCTGATACCAAAGCCAGACAAAGATGTCACAAAGAAAGAAAACTACAGGCCAATATCACTGATGAACATAGATGCAAAAATCCTCAACAAAATACTAGCAAATAGAATCCAACAGCACATTAAAAGGATCATACACCATGATCAAGTGGGGTTTATCCCAGGAATGCAAGGATTCTTCAATATACGCCTATCAATCAATGTGATACACCATATTAGCAAATTGACAGAGAAAAACCATATGATCATCTCAATAGATGCAGAGAAAGCTTATGACAAAATTCAACACCCATTTATGATAAAAACTCTCCAGAAAGTAGGCATAGAAGGAAGTTACCTCAACATAATAAAAGCCTTATATGACAAACCCACAGCCAACATCATCCTTAATGGTGAAAAACTTAAACCATTTCCACTAAGATCAGGAACAAGAAAAGGTTGCCCACTCTCACCACTATTATTCAACATAGTTTTGGAAGTTTTAGCCACAGCAATCAGAGAAGAAAAAGAAATAAAAGGAATCCAAATCGGAAAAGAAGAAGTTAAGCTCTCACTGCAGATGACACGATACTATACATAGAGAATCATAAAGATGCTACCAGAAAACTACTAGAGCTAATCAATGAATCTGGTAAAGTAGCAGGATACAAAATTAATGCACAGAAATCTCTGGCATTCTTATACGCTAATGATGAAAAATCTGAAAGTGAAATTAAGAAAACACTCCCATTTACCACTGCAACAAAAAGAATAAAATATCTAGGAATAAACCTACCTAAGGAGACAAAAGACCTGTATGCAGAAAACTATAAGACACTGATGAAAGAAATTAAAGATGATACCAACAGATGGAGAGATATACCATGTTCTTAGATTGGAAGAATCAACATTGTGAAAATGACTATACTACCGAAAGCAATCTACAAATGGAATGCAATCCCTATCAAACTACCACTGGCATTTTTCACAGAACTAGAACAAAAAATTTCACAATTTGTATGGAAACACAAAAGACCCCAAATAGCCAAAGCAATCTTGAGAAAGAAAAACGGAGCTGGAAGAATCAGGCTCCCTGACTTCAGACTATACTACAAAGCTACAGTAATCAAGACAGTATGGTACTGGCACAAAAACAGAAATATAGATCAATGGAACAGGATAGAAAGCCCACAGATAAACCCACGCACATATGGTCACCTTATCTTTGATAAAGGAGGCAAGAATATACAGTGGAGAAAAGCCAGCCTCTTCAATAAGTGGTGCTGGGAAAACTGGACAGCTACATGTAAAAGAATGAAATTAGAACACTCCCTAACACCATACACAAAAATAAACTCAAAATGGATTAAAGACCTAAATGTAAGGCCAGACACTATGAAACTCTTAGAGGAAAACATAGGCAGAACACTCTATGACATAAATCACAGCAAGATCCTTTTTGACCCACCTCCTAGAGAAATGGAAATAAAAACAAAAATAAACAAATGGGACCTAATGAAACTTAAAAGCTTTTGCACAGCAAAGGAATCCATAAAAAAGACGAAAAGACAACCCTCAGAATGGGAGAAAATATTTGCAAATGAAGCAACTGACAAAGGATTAATCTCCAAAATTTACAAGCAGCTCATGCAGCTCAATATCAAAAAAACAAACAACCCAATCCAAAAATGGGCAGAAGACCTAAATAGAAATTTCTCCAAAGAAGATATACAGATTGCCAACAAACACATGAAAGAATGCTCAACATCATTAATCATTAGAGAAATGCAAATCAAAACTACAATGAGATATCATCTCACACCAGTCAGAATGGCCATCATCAAAAAATCTACAAACAATAAATGCTGGAGAGGGTGTGGAGAAAAGGGAACCCTCTTGCACTGTTGGTGGGAATGTAAATTGATACAGCCACTAAGGAGAACAGTATGGAGGTTCCTTAAAAAACTAAAAATAGAACTACCATATGACACAGCAATCCCACTACTGGGCATATACCCTGAGAAAACCATAATGCAAAAAGAGTCAGGTACCACAATGTTCATTGCAGCTCTATTTACAATAGGCAGGACATGGAAGCAACCTATGTGTCCATCAACAGATGAATGGATAAAGAATATGTGGCACATATATACAATGGAATATTACTCAGCCATAAAAAGAAATGAAATTGGGTCATTTGTAGTGAGGTGGATGGACCTAGAGTCTGTCATACAGAGTGAAGTAAGTCAGAAAGAGAAAAACAAATACAGTATGCTAACACATATATATGGAATCTAAAAAAAAAAAAAAAAGGTCATGAAGAACCTAGGAGCAAGACAGGAATAAAGACGCAGAACTACTAGAGAATGGACTTGAGGATATGGGGAGGGGGAAGGGTTAGCTGGGACAAAGTGAGAGAGTGGCATGCACATATATACACTACCAAATGTAAAATAGATAGCTAGTGGGAAGCAGCTGCATAGTACAGGGAGATCAGCTCGGTGCTTTTTGACCACCTAGAGGGGTGGGATTGGGAGGGTGGGAGGGAGGGAGATGCAAGAGGGAGGAGATATGGGGATATATGTATATGTATAACTGATTCACTTTGTTATGAAGCAGAAACTAAGACACCATTGTAAAGCAATTATATTCCAATAAAGATGTTTAAAAAAAAAAATGGTCAGAAGACCTGAATTAACATTTTTCCCAAGAAGACATACAGATGGCAATCAGGCACATGAAAAGATGCTCAACATTGCTAGTCATCAGAGAAATGCATACCAAAACCCCAATGATATATCACTTCACACCTGTCAGAATGTCTATCATCAAAAACAATGCAAATAACAAATGTTGGCAAGGATGTGGTGAAAAGAGAACACTCGTACACTGTTGGTGGGAATGTAAATTGGTGCAGCCACCAAGGAAAACAGTACGGAGGTTTCTCAAAACGCTAAAAATAAAATTGCCATGTGACCCAGCAATTACACTACTTGGGTATACCTGAATAAAACAAAAATGCTAATTGGAAAAGATAGATGCACCCTAGTGTTCATAGCAGCATTATTTACAGTAGCCACAATATGAAAGCAACCCAAGTGTCCATTAACAGATGAATGGGTAAAGAAGATGTGGTTTATATATATAATGGAATATTACTCAGCCATAATAAAGAATGAGATTCTGACATTTGCCACAACGTGGATGGACTTAAGAGCATATTATGCTTAGTGAAATAAGTCAGAGAGAGACAAATACTCAATGTTATCACTTATATGTGGAGTCTAAAAAATAAATGAATATGAAAAAACAGAAACAAACTCAGAGATATACAGAACTATGGGTTACCAGTGGGGAAAGGGAAGTGGGGAGGGGCAAGATAGGGAGAGGGGATTAAGAGGTACAAACTACTATGGGTAAAATAAATAAGATACAAGAATATATTGTACAGCCTAGGGAATACAGCCAATACTTTATAATAACTTTAAATGGAGTATAATATATAAAAATATTGAATCACTATGTTGTACACCTGAAACTAATATAAAATTGTAAGTCAGTTACACAATTTAAAAAAATAAAAAATAAAAGCAGTTTAAACTCTTACTTATGCATTTTCATTTCCATGCAACCCAACTTAACAATAAGACAATGGATTACAGTCTACGCCTTCCTTCGATCCTTCTGAACAATTTTGAGTTGGAGACCTTTCCTCTCCCAGTCCAACTATGCTCAATATCACAAATAGTCACTTTTTTTGCCTCAATCAGTGGAAAGGGATCTTTCTAAAGGAAAGAACTTAGTTTCAGGACACAAGAATCCTGGATTTAAATTTCTCACCCTGACAGCAGGAAAAACAAAACCAAAAAAATAACTATCTGATACCCTTAACCTGTCTGGTTTCAGTTGCCTCATGTGTAAAATGGGAATAAAGCTACCTTTTTTTCCTGACCCATATACTTTCTTGTCTTCCCTTCAAGGCTATGTTGTTTGACTCCTATATTGCACTTCACCTGTGTTCCAGGACACTCTCGGGGCATTTGTGTCTGCTGTTCTGATGGAGATGTGGACTGTAATAGGTGCACTCCTTTCAAAGAAGAAGTCATATACTTCCAACTCCACCTGTAAACGAACAATTGCATATGAACCACACATTGACCATTTATAATACAAAATACCATTATTTCTGGGCTATACACCACAGATGGAGGCAAAACTGATTCAGGTTTCTGCTGTTGCCTGATCTCATTTTTGACAACCTAATCTCACTTTTTCAGGCTGTAGGTCTTGTTCCTTAGTTTATCAGCGTTTTTAACTTTTCCTCTCTGTGAAAGAAGTTCTTAACCCGAAATAAGCAAATATGCTAGACATGTTTCCCTGCATTTGCTCAGAAGACTATGTCAGTCCAGCATCAGACCACGAGAGCCTCTCTCAAAGCAGTGGTTCTCCACTGGCAGAGCCTCTTCAATGACTCTGTGAATACCAAATAGGCTAGCAGCTTTGTCTCTCTTCCTTCTTACCTCATAATGTCTCCTCTCAGAATGGCTGCTGTTTGGTGGCTGATAGGCAATTTGCATGTCACTTAGATCTTTCCAGGTGAAGGAGGACACCGGTCTGGTGTGGTCCCACAGGTGAGTCACATAGCCTTGGAGCGGGGCTTTAGTAATGTTGAACACCAGCAAGGGTTTGGGGGTCTCATCCTCTTCACAGTCCAGAACTGATGTAGTCAAAGAGGTCAGGATGAACTGATCCACTTCCAGAATAAACATGGCCATGAATGCAGCCCTTGGAATCTGATTAGGAATGCCAGCTCTGATATAGACGGGTAACCACACACTCTCTGACTTTTGAAGGAGAAAGAAAAGATGAAGGGGGAAACAATATAAATGATGCTATAAAATCAGGGTAAATAGTATGATATTTAACACAAATTTCCTTCACGCCAGCCTAAATACGTATCTTTTACTGGTGGAGCACACAGAGAGCTAATGCTGGGCTCATACCTGAGGAAGCTCAGTGGCCAGAGGTAGAAGAATAATGGTATCTGTGCTGGGATCAGTCTCTAGTCCTTGTTTGCGGCAGGAAGGAATATACGAGTGCTCTCAGATGTGGAGCAAGTGGGACAGAGGGTTGCTCTAGGGTCATCCTGGACCCTGACCTTTAGGGTGCATCTGTGAGAAGCCAAAGAATCTGAGCAGAAAGAACCTGGAAGTGGAAATCATATCCTAGGAGCATCGGGGGGAATTGCAATTGACCAATAAGGCTAGAAATGTACTCTCCCAAGATGAGAGAACTTCGCAATGGGGGATCTCCAGAGGAACCATGAAATTGCCCCGAGACTAAGAAGCAGCTTGAAACATCTGCCAGACTCAGAGAGCATGATGTCATATTCCATCAGTGCCTGGTCAAATAAGACCTCTCTCTCCAAACTTCTCCAAACCACCCACCCCCTAGCCTGGAAGTTCAGAAACCAGCTAGCAAGGCTCAAAAAGAGAGAGAAACAGAAAAAGACAACCCCACCCCCTTCTCACTGCGTGGTTTATAAAGACAAAGGAGTGTTATGCTGAGACAGCACAGAGTTTACACTATTTAGTCTTCACAAGCCATTGAAAAACATTTGAAGATTTATAATTTAAACAAGAATGGGGAAATTACAGTATGAAAGGACTGGTGCCGAACAATAAGACCAATTAAACCTAGAGTTAAGCCTAAATAAATGTTATTTGAAACATACTAACAAAATGGATACAAATATCAAAAGAGTGTACTTGAAATAAAAGATGATGCAAGCAATCATAAGGTATAAAAATGATAAACTGGAACTAAAGTTGCAGATTATATTAACCAAGACTGCTGGTGAGTAATTGCAGTGAGAAAGGATAAATAGGATCAATCCTCATAATATATAGGAAGGAGGCAAAAGACTGCATTTTTTACTTTAAATGTTAAAAATATAGGTTAAAGAATTTTTTAAATTTAGAAATAAATTTTAAAGTGGGATAAAGATTTTTCAAATAAGTAAAGATAAAGGCTAAGAAAATATAAACTAGAGTGCAAGATAATTTCTTTTAACTAGCAAGAAAGCAGAAAACAAGATGATAGAAAAAACCCCAGATATCCATTATTACAGAAATATAGCCTATATTCTCTTGTTCAAGACAAATATTCTGAAATTTAAATATCCAATTATATCTGCCTTACCAGAGAGGCACTTAAAATTATATACAAAGATTAAAAGTAAAAGGATGACCCTAACTTATCATGTAAAGTTTGCAGTTGTAACCATAAGAATTTCAAAGAGAGATGAATTCAAGGCAAGAAACATTAAAAAGGACAGTGTGGGCAGTTGACAGTGATAAAATGTACAAGACTAAGATTCTTATAAGCATCACTATATCTAATACTATTCTGGCCAAACCAGTGGAGAAAAGAGTAGTAAAAAGAGGAATAATTATTGAAAAAGAAAGGAAAAAATTATCATCATTAGTGAAAGATGTAACTATGGTCTTTAAAAGCCCAAAGAATTGAAAATTTTTTAGAATAATTGAATTCAAGAAAGAGGCCAGACAAAAGATTAGTCCAAGTAATAGCTCTCTTATCTGTCATTGGTAACCAATGAGAAGAAATAGTGGAGGAAAAGAAGACTAGTCATAATAATTTTACAAAAACAAATTGCCTAGGACTGGACTTAAGTGTGCACAACTGACATGAAGAAAACTACAAACTTTTCAGAAACATATCAAATATCATTTGCCTCGATGAAGTTAGATAACTTTTGTCTGGATGAGACAACTCAATATGGTAAATGTTCCAATATTCCAATTCTTCCCAAAATAATTTATAGTTTTAATCCAATCCTGATAAAAATATTTAGGGGCTTTTCAAAAAAACTAACAAATATTTAATTATCTATCTAGAACTAAGAATAGGTGAGAATGGATAAGAAAATTTTGAAGACGAAGGACTCATCACTATGAGGAAGGACTTGCCTGCAAAATGTTAAAGTCTATTATAGACCTTTTATATTTAGAACAATATGGTACTGGCACAAGAATAGGTAGGCAAATCTAAGGAACAAAAGAGCTAGCCTTGAAATAGACACATAATATCTTTCTATACAATAGAAGACTCATCTAAAATCGATGGGAAACATGTCCATTATTCAACAAATAGTGTTGAAAATTTTGGCCACTTGGAAAAAACTGTTCCGTGTTTCACAATACGATAAAATTCATTTCAGGCAGAATAAAAAGGCAAATATAAACAGGAAAATGTTTTTAAATCTATAAGAAATTACGGGTGAACAGTCATTTAGTCACTTGATGAGGATGGACTATACCAGCATAAAAATAATAAAATAACAAGACACAAAACTTCAAATATAGTATAAATTCAGTTCCATAAACTAACTCTGGTGTGCATGCCTCCCCACTCACTCTGTGTGTGTGTTTGTGTATGTGTGTGTAAGTGTGTATATATATAAAAATGGTAGAAATACCCCTAGTTTTGTTTTCTTATTTTTCTTTCTGGGCTTTTTGAAAAATATCCTCTGCTGTTGAGCATATTACTTTTATATCTGTTTGTGACATGCCAAATTGACTATGGAATAGGTTTATTCTAAATAATACAAGAAGGTCATTTTAAAGGGGAAACTCCTAATAAAACTGATCTGAAAACATAAACAAAACCCTATATCAATATACAGAGGAAAAAGAAGAAAAATCAATGAGGAAGAAAAATGGCTCTAATTTTTTTTTACAGATATAAAAAAGCATTAAAAGAGAAAGGAGTTTCACATCAAAACAAACAGAAGACACGTACTAGTTGTTAAGAGACGTAGAGTTTAGTCTTGACTCAGCCAGGCATGTATAGTCAAGGTTCGCGATTTCTCTGGCTACCACTATAAAATAAGGGGCTTGGGCTAAGCCAATTATTTCCAAACCTGGCTGATGATCAGTTTTTTCACTAGCAAAATATGTATAGAGGTTATTACGTGTCCAGCTTTGTGCCAAGTGCTTTGTAAGCATTATCTCATTTAATCCTCTCGATAAGAAGTAAGTACTACTATGCCCATTTTAAGATTTTTAAAATGAGGCATAAAGTACAAAGTCACACAGCGAGTTAACATTTGAACCCAGGCAACCTGGGCCCAAAGTCAGGCTCTTAACTGTTAATGTTAGACTCAAATCTACTCTTTCAAAGCTCCCCAAGTGATTTACCTGATCAGTTTGACCAGACTACCTCACAGTTTTTCCAAATCTCAATTATAAAATTCTATAATCCTGTTTACTCATTTCCTTATCATTCCGTGTTTTATTAATTCCTGTGGTAATAATGTTCAATATTTGACTGGGTCTGTTAGGAGAAATCCTAGTGAGAAGTCAGCCTGTGAAAGACAGAGGTCTTCCACAAATGTCATCTCAGATCATCTTAAATCAGCACAAAATCTGAGCTGTTTCAGCAGGTACACAGTCACCCCAGCTTCCCAAATAAACACATTACAGCGTACATGAATTAAGAGAATAGCATGTTGGGCTTCCCTGGTGGCGCAGTGGTTAAGAATCCGCCTGCCAATGGGGACACAGGTTCAAGCCCTGGTCCGGGAAGATCCCACATGCCGCAGAGCAACTAAGCCCGTGCGCCACAACTACTGAGCCTGCGCTCTAGGGCCTGCGAGCCACAACTACTGAGCCCACGTGCCACAACTACTGAAGCCCTCGCGCCTAGAGCCTGTACACCACAACGAAGAGTAGCCCCCGCTCGCCACAACTAGAGTAAAGCCCGCATACAGCAACGAAGACCCAACACAGCCAAAAATAAAATAAATAAATTTATAAAATAAAAAAAAAGAGAATAGCATGTCAAATCTCTCATATAGGCTGATTTCACTTTCTGTCATCATTTCAATGGGAAGAGATCAAAGGAAAGAAAGGGCAGGAGCATGTAAAAGAGACTGGAAGACGCAGAAAGCCCTTGGGGGGCTGTCTCCTTGAAAACCCAGTCCTCCATCTCTAAGTTTGAAAGAGTGAAAATGATATCATCTGCTATAGCTATAAAAGTGGGACTGAGCTCCCCCTCTCTCCCAGATTCCTGTGGCCTTGCAGAGTGGGTGTGTGGACCCTCTGACTTCCTCTAACAGATGAAAAGAGGTTCTAATAAAGGATTAAACGAAGTATCAAAGTGTGGGAGTTACAAACGCAGAAATGGGAAGTTGAAGAATACTGAAGGGAACGGGAGAAGAAAGTTAGCATGTAACCTGACCCAGGTCCTTTCTAAGTTGCTTTAGTGATGATAGAGTTACAAGAGAGCCAGAGAAGGGAAACTATGTACTGATATTACATACAAAAGCTACTGTTTCAAGCACTTACTGGCAGAACAAGTCTGCAGTTCGCTAAGTTGTTCTACCCACAACCATACAGGAACCAGCACGAGCGCCCCCGTGGAACTGGCTTTCTTGCTGTGGATCAGCTGGGGACACAGACACATAACCCCACAGACTCTACCTTGTATATGATTTTACTCCTGCTATCTGTGAGGTCCAGTCGGATGGAGATGTAATCAATGTGCGGAGAAGGAGGACTCAGATGTTGATATCGAAGCCCCGACAGCAAGAACTCCTCACAGCTCACTTTGAGACTTCCTATCTTCTTCAGTCCCAGGGGACATCTGCCACCTGGACACTTCAGTTCTGTTCCCAGTTCTAGAATGTACAGCAGTGAATTAAGAGAGTCACTTGTACATTAATGATTGTACAGTTTAAAAACCCATCCTCCCTCGCATGGGTACTTATTCCCTCTCACTGCCCAAAGACTACTCACGTGTACCCTCCAATCATTCACTGAGTAGGTTGTCATTTTCTTGAAAACCTGTCATTGTCTTTACTGAAAAGAACAGTTGACCAATTGTCCAATCAGGTTTTCTTAACCACCACAAGTGACCCAGAGAAAAAATATATAAAATGCATTTTCTGGTGCTGGACCATCTCTGACTAATAGGCTCACTGTAGGCCTTCCACTGTCCTGCTCTGGTTTTCCTTTACAGCATCCACTTCCATGGTACCATCATGCCATCTCTGCTAGAATATTCTACTCACTGAAATTCACTCCCCATACTGCTTGCCACACACTCAAATCCTGCAAACCTTTTCAAGTCAACTTTATCTTTTTACTAAACCTTTCTTATTCAAATATTCATTGACCATCTGAACCAACCTGCTGTCTCCCACTGAAAACCACAGTCATCTCTCCAGTACATAGTCTTTTGTCTCTGTCTGACTGCATTTTTCACTCCTGCACAGTATATGATACTCACAGGCCACTTATTTTTCTAGTGGCCTTTTGCACATTTCCCTGATGTACAAAATGGGTATCCTACTTCCTACCCAGAAGGCTGTGAAGACTAAATGAGATGACTTATTGTGCATGTTTTCAGCTATAAATTTCTGTCCAAATTCAAGGTATTACTGTGATCATGATTTTCCCTTATATTTTTTGGTCTTCCCACAGTGCCTAGAACACTATTATGCATCTAGGAGGTGCCCAAAATGTGATAATTAAATGAATAACAGAAAGAACGTTATCCATTAACCCTTCCTGATTTAAACCATGGCTGCTGCCCACCAGCTCTACCTCAAACCTGCTCCAAGTCTAGTAACACTTAGTAAATTCACCAACTACTTTTGCTACCACTGCCATTGCTATCTGCTATTAATAATAACAGCTGACAGTTACTGAGCACTTGCTATGAGCCAGACACTGTGTTAAGCGCTTTGTGTGTGTGTGTGTGATCTCATTCACTCCCATCTTTATACAACCCTATGGAACAGCCACTATCCTTGCCCGTTTTACAGAGACTTAGACAGGTTAAATAACTCGCCTAAAAGCACACAGGGAATAAACAGCAGAGGCAGTTTTCAAGCCCGGGTTTTTCCAATTCCAAAGTCTGTACTCTTAACCACTAACTTACATTTTTCAACCAGCTACAAATTATATTAAGTAAAACTCTTTGTCATGGTAGAAGATGACCATTTACAGATCTGTCAGTTTTAGTAACATCCAGATAAGTATTAAAACATATCATACGAGACTCAGGGAAAAAACTGTGTGGCTGATCTCCACGAGGTTCTTCCGGCCGGGGCTCCACCAGAACCAGCTGGCCATGGGCTGGCAGCCGAGTTCCCACAGGGTCCAGCCTGACTGTACAATCCAGACTAGCCGTCCTCTCATAATCAAATCTGAGCAGGTTTTTATCAATGGCCCGGGACAAGCCATAGAATTCAGACACCTCCAGTACATTGTCACTCATACGGATGATGTTACAGTCTGGTTCCAGGAGATAGACCCGCAGGATAAAGGTTTCCGTGAAGGTGTCTGTCTCAGTCAATCTGTGGACAGAACAGAGCAAAGGCAATGTTATTGGTGCCCAGGTACTTTTGATATTGTGTACTAACTTGGCCGGAAGCTTAAAGATTGGCTTTCACACAATCAGTGTATCAGGTAGAGCTTGGATTTTATTTTATACTCTACTCCCAACCTCTCTTCTTTTCCCTTCTTCTCCTTACCTTGGTGTCAACTCCTTTTTCTGTTACTTCCCTTTCCAATGACCCTTCTTTTAACACCTTCTCTCAAATCCATCATCGATGCTGGTATTTAATGACTGCTATGAGCTCAGAGTCCCATCTCTAGCATGTGTGCAATTTAAGAGTATCCAGCATGTATAATTTATGGATTGACTTGTAATTCAGGAGTGAGGGGGTGAGGGCTTTCTGAAGCATCAAGGCCTTTTTGCTCTTCAGAAATGCCACTACATGAAGAGTCATTTACAGTCTAGTTGGGGTGCTCCGCTCAGCGCTTGGCATATAAAGTGTATTCAGTGATTGTTACCTCCATTTCCTTCATTCCCTTAGCGACTATGTTTTCTGGATACTTACAAAGACTAGCAGATATGGGTTGCCATTCTTTACTGAAGGGAGAAAATTAATGGGTGATGGGTGTGTATCAATAATGCAGCTCCTAACTGATGTGCTTTCATGATGGCCCAGGCAGATACTAAACTCTTTATGAAGAGTATATCATTCAGTCTTCACAGGACTCTATCATAAGTGTTGTTAATCCCATTTTACAGATAAGGAAACTGAGGCACAGGGAGGTCAAGTAGCTTGCCTAAAGGGCTAGAGACGAGGTAAGAGGGTAATAAAATAAACATGCTCTCTGATTTTCTGCCTCCACCTCCTCTGATCATTCTATTTTAAATCCTCAAGACCAGGGAAATTGACAGGTCCTCTAACTCTGCCCTTCATGTGTGCTCCTCTACCCTCCCCATCCCTTAGAAACTCAAGGAAGAAAGAAGTAGGAACAGCTAGAATTCATTAGCTTTTCCAGCCCTTCCCAGCAAGCTCTTTGAAGCTAATTTGTTTTTTAACTTTAAAGTCTTAGGAAAATCAAACAGCCTTGTATACTGATTGCATAGCTTCCTAAGGAATCCTTTGGTGCCATCGCATTTCCTGAGCACAGCATTTGGTTCACCCCTCTCCTTCGGCACTTGTCATTCTGAATCACAGTTAGCAACCCATCTTTTGCATGAGACCATGAGAACCAGTCTATGTCTCCTCATGTTTTTGTTTCCTATGTCTAGCATGGGCCTAACCTATAGTAGATGATCATAAGTGTTTATAGGATGATTCACTGTGCTACAAAACTCTAGACTCATATTAGTCTAGTACTTAAGGGAAATTCATGATGTCGTATTTTAGCCAAATACTCTTAAAAGCAACAAAAACCAAGTAAAAAACTATATAGGCCTACTCTACCTACACTGAATTCTCAGTTGCTTCTATGAAGTGAGCAATACCATAACCATGAGCTTATATATTTTTTAACATCTTTATTGGAGTATAATTGCTTTACAATGGTGTGTTAGTTTCTGCTCTATAACAAAGTGAATCAGCTATACGTATACATATATCCCCATATCCCCTCCCTCTTAAGTCTCCCTCCCACCCTCCCTATCCCACCCCTCTAGGTGGTCACAAAGCACCGAGCTGATCTCCCTGTGCTATGTAATTTTAAATTAACTTTTTATTTAGATATAATTCACATACCCTAAAATTTACCTTTTTAAAGTTTATAACTCAGTGGTTTCTAGTATATTCATAAGGTTATGCAACCATAAGGCTCCCTAATTCCAGAACATTTTTATGACCTCCCCCATAAAAATCCACACCCATGAGCATTCACTCCCCATTCACCCCTCCCTCAACAGCTGGCAACCGCTAATCCACTTTGTCTTTCTGGATTTGCCTTTTCTAGGCATATCATATAAATGAAATTATACAATATGTGACCTTTTGTGTCAGACTTCTTTCACTTAGCATAATGTTTTCAAGGTTCATCCTTATTGTAGCATGTATCAGTACTTCATTCCTTTTTATGGCTGAATAATATTCCATTGTATGGATATACCACATCATGTTTACACATGTATCAGTTAGATTGTTTCAACTTTTGGGCATTTATGAAACATGCTGCAGTAAACATTTGTGTATAAATTTTTGTGTAAACATATCTTTTATTTCTCTTATGTATATATGTATATTTAGGAGTAGAACTGCTGGGCCATATGGTCACTTTGTCTAACTCTGTAATTGATTTTTTGAACCTTTTTAAAATATAATATGTTGAAAAATAGAAGATATTGCACTTCTAATAAATAAGCAGTTGATAATCAAAAAGAATAATTTCATTTACTTTTGGAATATATTTTCCTCCTAATTTTCATTAAAAGTTTGTAGTTTATAATCTCCATTTTTTATCATAAGTGGGGAATTGAATGACCAGAGATACCTGTACAAGAACTCTAAAGGGAAACAGGAGAGGGCTAATAATTTGCCACAAAAATGCCCCAAGGAAGATGATATAAATAAAAGTAACTGGAAGGTTGCTACAATTCTTGCCTCACCCACACAGGTCTCCAGTTCCTACTGCGATTTACTAGTTTGAAATCTAGTAACTCCCATCATGATAATACCTATCCAAAGAAAAAGAAGTACACAGAGTGGTTATCTGCTAAGGAATGAACAATGCTCCTGTGCTGCTTACCTGTAAAGTCTAAGCTTCACTGTGTCTTCATCAAGAATTGGGCAACCGTTGTGAGTATACTTTACTTCATTGGGAAGGAAATGACAGTCAAAGACCTAGTTCACATGAAGAAATGGATACATATCTGTGAGAAAACTGGTACACTTTTCAATTTTTCCAGCAGTAAAGTACTGCCTGAAGAAATTATGGTCTCTTAGCATTGTGTGTGTGTGTATGTGTGTGTGTGTGTGTGTGTGTGTGTTTTAACCATCACCACCTCTACCCACCCCCATGCCTATGACCATCCGGCTTATATAGCTGTGTTTTGCTTTGAGAATATCTAAATTATGAAAATCCAAGCAGATCAGGCAGATAAATTAAGCAGTGATTATCTCTAAATAATTATTTTTTTCCAGTGTATAGTACATTTAAATATGGTTCCATTTTTCAAAGTGTTATTTACCAACACCATAGCAACTGAGTCAGAGAGGTCTACCTCTGTGTATGTAGAAACAGGCATGCATTACCCCACATACAAACACGTGGTATTAGCTCTGTATTTTTTAATTCTCCTTTTATTGCTTTCTTTTCCAAATAGTGTTTTTATATTTAAAAATGAAGCCACTTACTACAGACACTATTGTGGTCGATCAGAGCCAAACACAACCCACAGATGTTTTTCATTTACTTGCAGAAGACTGCTTTTATTAGTTATGTAATAGCAGAAATGACTGATGAGACAAATAACAATGTCAAGGCAATTTTCTCTATTCAAACAAAATTATAATTAACTGTATCCCCTCACTCAGAACTACTAAGGAAATTGCTAATTGTTATATTCTCAGAGTCATCGTTTTTAAAAGAAGAGTTTTCTCTTCCAATCACACCATGACCCTCATTGTGCCCGATCTGACTTGGTAGAGTTCTAAGAAATACCCTCGAGGTATTCACATATCATCATTGTTGAGTTCATGCTATTTAGCCTGTACCTTGTTACAGCCTCGAACATTTACAAACAACATAATCCTCCCTGAGAAGACTTTCTCACTAATACAAATGATCTTTTCCTACAGACATCTTTGGTTCCTCTTTTTAATTGACAACAACGAAGGAGATAAAGGAAAGACCTTTCCCATATCATTGACAAATAGTCACTGTAATAAAGAGACAATCTGCTTTGTTAAAAGAAACATCTGTTTTATGTTTCGTAATATGTTTTCCTTTTATAAAAGGTGACAACCATAATTTCATAAATTTACTAACTAAAACAAAGGAGAGCTAAATCCTTTTCTAATTACTGTCTAGCTTTGTTTTTTTTCCACTTCAACTGTTTTTCAATTACAATTTATAATTAAATTGTCATACATTCCTAACTCATTACTCACTTTAATGACAGCAAACTGGTTCAAACTAGCAATATTTTCTTACTTCTGCATTTCCTATTCAAAAAAGCAAGCTCAGTGCTAAACGGGGTGCTTTTCCACCCAGGAAATTTCTTGCTTTGGGTCAGGTGTGAGAAGTACTGTGAGTGGGTAAATCTTGTCCTAAAATATGAGGAAAACATATTGCCATCGACCTTCTCTAATTGACTATCTCGAGAAGGTTATCGAGACAGAAGGTACTTGTGTGCACCAAGTGAAATCCCTTTCCAAATATCCAATAGGAAAATGAACCTGTTGGTCCTAAGACAAACTTCAGTAATGGAATGAAAACACTGATTGAACAGATGTTAAACAAAACATTTTCTGTACAACTCACATGAAACGGTTCATTACACAGCAGGGTGTTGTTATTATAGTCATCTCGCTAGGAATGGGCCCAAATAAGCCTGCTTTCAACTTACTAGTAAGCTCTATTAAAGAGTAATGTTTAGGCTGTGTGTGTGTGTGTGTGTCTGTGTGTGTGTGTGTGTGTGTGTGTGTGTCTGTGTGTGCATAATTGGCTTGGCTATGCTTGACTGTGCTTAATTTCAAAAACTCCATAAGAAATAAATCCCTGGGGATAACTGCATCAACCTGGATGTAGTACAGCTACATATTGCAAAAAAGCAGTTTTCACTTAGGAATTTTGTTTTTGTTGAAATTATCATAATGAAAAAATAGGAAGATCACCAGGTGGTTTGAGAAACAAAGTTTTACGGACATACAGATTTCATGATAATACACAGTTCTCATATTTGACCAAAAGGCAACGAAACTCCACATTTTAATGGACTTCTTTCCACAGAATAACTTTTAGCAGCTATATATCACATATTTACTATAGATGATATAAATCTGTTTGAGATGTCAGATATACCTCTGGATAGACATACACTAAACATTATCTTTTAATCAGCACATTAGGGGACCCTTTGGGGATGTTGGAGCCCTGCCCCTTTGCCTTGCAATGCAGACTTCCCTAAATCAGACAGATATGTTGTTTCTGTTCCACATTGTCTTTCTAGTAATAGATTTTTGCCAGAAAATCAGAGAAAGTTTGAAAATGAGACAACTTAGAGATCTATCACAACACTTGACCCTTGTGACCAAATAAATGTTTTATCTAGTTCTAGTCACATGGGTCCCTTTTTGCCCTCCAGTGCCTCAGAGCTTGCCACGTGGTGAAGACCATTAAAATATCACGGAAAATGATGATATTTTTCATTACTCTCATAGAAAGTGCTATATGAAGCATTTTAGAAGTCATAAAGTTTAGAAGTCATAGGCTATTTGGGATGGGGAGAGGATATCCCCAGAGGCTGGTTTAAGTAACAGGAGATCCTCCCCAAAATGCTTTCTAAGGAGGGAGAATCTGGTGAATAATAGGCCTTTGGTTTTGCATGCTTGGGGCCAGAGCTTAATACAGCTGGACCATAGATTACCCCAGTGTGCTACAAGGAGGAACTTTTCCTCTCTTCTTACCTCACAAAATATATTCAGCCTTACTTCTAAATAAATGTTGAACACATTTTTTTAATATATTGATTGGAAGGGTTACCAAATTATCAGTTTGTCAGTCTTCAGAAGGCATCCACCTTTTTCCATATAGCCCTGGGTCTCTGCTCTATCAGGGATCCCAGACATGTAGGATTAGGGTCCTATTTTGCTGCTCCCCAAAACTCCAAGGATTTGCTTTTGACCCCAGTGCCTGTACTTAGGGCTCCACTGCCTGCTGCTGAGCCTATTCATGTCACCTACTCATCACGTTTAGCGCATTGGGGCTCCAGACATGAGCTATCCCAGGCGTCTCCTTTTTCCCTAACTTATAGGTGCCAATCAAACACACTTTCCAGCACAAGTTATGTTGGGAGAAAGTGGGGAGATGTTGCAATTACCACACAGATGGGAATACCAGGGTGACCTGGGGCCATGAGCACATCCTAACATTTTTTAGATGCCCATCTGAAGCTCACTGACTGACAAAAGAAAATCTCACAGGAAACTGGAGGGGGACATTCAGTCACAGTCACATGAGCCATACGCCCAATGTGAGAGCCTGCCACAGCATTCTGATGTGTTTCAGAATCAAACAATAACTGTAAGGGAAGTAAAGGAAATGTCTAGAGATGTCAATTTGAGCAAGCATCTATCTCAGTCTCTTTAGTTCATCTTTATGACATCTAATACCACTTTTGAAGAAGCCGAGGGAATATTTTTTTAGCCAAATAGAGAGGAAGAACATTAATGCTCACAGTTCAGCAAACAGAAATGCTGTATTTTGCTAGGAGCAGGAGCCACACCCAGCACTGAATATTCTTAAAACTGTTTGCCTTGAGAAGAAAGTTAAACCACAGTAGGAACAAGTAATAAGACGGGAAGCAATTTTCTATTGTGTATAGAGATAAGCTCTTTAAGCAAATGTATGATAATACAGACTTTCCTAAACCCAACGAATTAGAGGCTAACTCCACCCTACAAAAGGATTGAGCACAGAACACCCTTAAATGACAAGGTCTCCATGGTTGTGATTAAAGGGAAGAAAAATTTTATGAAGACATTTTTGAAGAACAATGAATATTTAAAATGAAGTGTCTTCATATCTCTTTTCCAGATCTCTTCCCTTACTCAAGGGAATGTTCAAGGGATGGTAATAGATAAAAATGTCTTCGCGTTTAACTTTTGCTATTCCGCAGTCACAAATGTGTCCTAAAGATGTCCTGAAACCCTGATATCTTATCCAAAGGCACTCTGGCCATGGGTGAGATAATTTTGGGGCAGGAATAGTCCCATAAAGGCTGACCATATCACACCACACAGGAGACTGCCCACTCCAACACGTTTTCATTCTCTCTCCCTCTCGTTTACTTCTCTCTCTCTCTCCCCCTAGCTCTGTTTTTTTCTCTCTCTCCCCTAAGATTCTCATAGAGTGGCGATGTACCTAAAATAAGAAATATGTGATTCCCTTATTATGCCTTTTCCTGGATGATTAGCTGTTTTATAAGGTCAAAGAGCTGGTGATATTTACACAAGTTTTTGTCAATAAGAGAGAATAAATTGGAAAGACTTGTCAGTTTGGTGCATTACTAATTTAAAAAATGCATCCATCCATATCTGTTCGAACCGGCCTTCCTCCAAAGGGGTTGACATAAATAGGAGTAACTCTTGTTGTTTTCAAGGCTGTAATCCACAGTCAGCCAAGAACATTCAAAAAACAGGTTTGACCAATCTCAAATCATTACCCTGTACACCTGAAACTAATGTTATATGTCATTATACCTCAAAAAAAATTTTTTTAACAGGTTTCACCTTGCATAGGAAAAACAGTGCAGTACTATGCCCGCTAACTGCAACTCCACCGTTTCAAATTTGAACATCTTACAACACTCACCTCCGGTAGCTTGACGGAAGAGCTTTATCTCTCTCTCTCTCTCTCTCTCTTTCTCTCTCTCTCCCCCCGCCCCCTCCCTAACATTCTCACACACTCTCATTCATACACACTAGTAAATAGCATATCTCGGATATGACCTACCTGTGGAGTGAGTTTCCCAACCCTCTGGGTTATTGGCTCATTCATCACAACTTCCACTTTGCAGGCATCTTTCTCTTTGGGGATGGCGAACTTCAGGTCATCCTGAGACAGGAAGGCGGAGCTGCCCTTCATCACCCTGACCCCTCGGTTAACACGGATGAAGGAGGGGCTGGCCCAGTCTGGGAGCAGCCTCAGCAGCAGCAGCAGGGCACTGAGCCCACGCCAGCTTAGACAGCTCATGCCGACAGGGGCCAACTCGTTTCCATCCACCAGTGCAATCCCTTCCACAAAGGAGGGCTTCTGTGCTTTCTCCGGGGGTGTCAGCTCATAGTCCAAGGGGCAGGGCAATGGGTCCCGACAATGTGCCCCAAGATCTTAACACGTCCCTTTCATTTCAAACTCAGACAAGGAGGTCTTTCAGGCAGTCCCAGAGCTTCTAATAAAACTCGCTGATCACTCCTGACAACGCCCGGCAAGATTAATGTGCGTCCCAAGTGCTTTTTTAATCCTGCAAATGGGACGAGGAGTTGGAGGAAAGTGAGAGAGAAACCAAAAGGTTTATGTGGCTTATTCAAAAGACCCCCACTGACAAAGGAATCTTTCAACCAGCCTGTAATTTCAGCTAAATTAAAAACAAATAAACTAACTTGACCTCCAGGGGCATCTGAAAGGCAATGCAGCCATTTCATTCCCCGGCGGTAACTCCTGCTTCCGGACTCAACGGGGTTCCCAACCGGGATGTCAGTTGTGTGGTCCGACAGGAGGCAGCCCGCCTCACGGCCAAGGGCAGCGTTTGCTCCTCTGCGTTCAGAGGAAGTTGCTGAACTCTTTGCTTTTGTTTTCTCACTTGATAAATGAGGACTGCAACCTCATTTGTACAAGCAAGAGAGCTGATAGAATTACTTGCCCACTGTTTGAAAACATGATTAGTTCTAAATCAGTGCTACCCACTTAAAAAAAAAAAAGGCTTAATAATTTGTCACATGGGCACAATTTTGACTTTGCTGGGCAATGAAGACACCTAAGAAACGCTTGAGTGGAAATTGGAGAAAAGATATTTTTTCTAAGTGAACATTTGGGGTTTTGTTTAGGTGTAACAAGGACTAGGAATCCAGTAACGTAGCTTCAACATACACAGCTAATGACACGGCAGATGTGCATGCATTTATACATCATCTACAATGCTAATTACATAGAAGGTATAGAATTTGCACAAGTGCAGTCTTTTTTTCTATTTTAACCACTTAGAATTTCATGATTATTTCTCTGTGTCCTGTAAGAACAGAAATGATTTTATCCAAATTGCAAGGTATTGAAATACATCTTTAATCCCAAGATACGATTAGGTGAACCAATCATATCCACGATTAGTTATCCATGATAAACCATAATGGTGGTTTATTATGCCCATTGGAAGGTCTTGCATTTTCATGATTTTAATGATTTCTGCACATGGATCCTGAAATGTTTGTCAGAAGGTGTAGACAAAAATGCCACTATTGCCCACCTCTAATATATTAAGGGAAGGCTCATTCTCTTGTCCCTGTTTGAAACCTTTCACATTTGAGACAGTGCGCGACATGTCACCTAACACCTGGGGGCGGGCGGGTGCACACTTCACAGAGCAGCCTGTTTTTTATGGTGTCGGTCCCCAAATAAAACTGTCCCGTCCTCCCACTGACCATGTTGCCCACACTCAGGCTGAATTAGGTTGGTTTGTTTGGGCAAGAATGCAAACCTGCTTGTTGAACTTTCACAACTGGTTTCCATTCACCTTTGGCATCTAAGATCATTCAAAAAAGCAGCGCTTTCACAAAGAAGAGAAGCAACAGGGCGAGTAGGCATCACCCAAAACTGAGAGATAAGAGAAAAAACTTGGCTTTCTGAGATTTTAAATGAATTAAATTAACCCATAAAGGCTGCAAGGACTCTATACTCTCAGGCATTCTTCTCATCTCCCTTCTTCTCCTTTGCTGCTTCTTCCTAGAATCCCTGACTTTTTTCATGTTGGGGAGCCTAGGGTCCAGTCCTGGGACCTGTTTTTTGTCTACCTTCGCTCCCTAGCGACCTCGTTCTTCCTTTTTTTTCATGGATTTATCTTTATGCTTCTTTCCCTCTTGTTACCCAGATTGAGGAGGCTGCCTGAACATAAAAAAGAGAGCCACAACTCAGGCTAGCAGAGCTGTGAGCCAGAAGGAGCCCGCGTGTTTGGGACATTTGCAGAGTGAAGTCACCACACCAGCCCACTCTGCCAGAATTTTACATGGCAGAGAATGTAAACTTCTTTCCTGTTTAACCTACTGTTAAACAGGAAAGACGGCATTTTTGTCTACACTTTCTGACAAATATTTCAGTATCCATGTGCAGAAATCATTAAAATCATGAAAATGCAAGACCTTCCAATGGGCATAATAAACCAGCGTAACTTTACACTGTTAATAACCACCTTATTCTTCAAGATTTTCTGTTAATTTTGTTTAGTCACAAATCAGGTAAATATTTTAACTTCTTTCCTACAGCATATGGGGAAATAGCTCATTCTCTAATTATAGCATAGTAAGTCCTTAATGAGCAGATAAGGTCAAAGACCAAGATTCTAATGTTCATCTACCAGGAAGAGACAAGAGAGAAAGAAAAGGAAATCTGTTTCTGTGGCTCCCCGTGCCACAGTGATATGGGAAGGGAAGACCTGAATCTGAAGATCTGGATTCTAACCCTGGTTTTTCTGAACATCTGTTTCCTCTTTCAAAAATGGGGCCATCCGTCTTGCCTGTTCCAGTTCCCCTGTGAGGCCAGATGAAACAGTCCATGTGGAAATATTTTCTTAATTACAAAGCCCCGTATAAATGTAATGTTATTATTACAAAATATGTCAAAGGAATAAGGGAGTAAAGCCTGTCTAGAGAAAAACAGAATGGCAGGACCTGGTCCTGGATGAAGGGGGCAGAATTAGGTTCAGTAAAAGTCAAATAAAGTGTGTTTTAATGACATTCAAAATTTCTCTTTTTCTTCCTCACAGTCTTAAAACAGGAGGTCGAAGTAAGAAACTGAATGCTAATATTTCAGAAACAACCTGAAGCAACACTGCTGGGAGGTAAAGAGTGCAAGAGTAACAATTTCTAAGCTCAAAATCAAACAAAACTCAGCCTTCCATCAACTGGGCTACCAAATTAGGTGCCATAAAGATCAGAAAGTGTATGCTTTATTTGTGTTTTATTTACATTCTAATTTTGTGCTTGCATTTTTCTCTTGGGGTTAGGAAATGCCAAGTATGGAATATTTCCATGGAAAATATTACTCTGATTTTTCATTTGAAGAAGGTGGCAGTGGAGGAGAAAGAGAAAAGGATTTGGATGAACAGAGAGGGAAAAGGCAAAACAAAAATACAAAACCCACACAGAACAATAGCAATGGAAATCAGGATTCTAAGTCAAACAAGATTTCAGATGATGATGGATTTTTTTATCTCCACTAAAGAAGATGACAGAATTGTCTTGTTTCTGGTACAAAATTACAATGTCCAGAGGCAGCCAACATTTACTTGACAACACCCTAGTGGGAAACCTAACACATCTTGAGAACTCTGTTTGCTTAATCCCAACATAGGGCCAAGTCAGATCCTCGGAATCCAGCTGTCTGTAGCTTGCTCTCATCACTGATGTGGGCAGCCAGAGCGTCAGCAGAATCAGGGAGAGCTTTGGAAGGGGAAGTAGAAAGGTGGCCAGATTCTACAAGGGAGCTTGTAAACCAACTGCATTTTAGCCACATGGGACTTAATTTGATGCTGCAATAGAAACATATCCTGTCTGCTTGCTTGTGTGATTCAGCTGCTTCTCAGCATTTCACAATCCTCGCGTCATCCTGCAAATCAGTTATGCTCTTACAGGCCATTTCCCACCCTTGCCTTTTTTCTTCATGTGGAAATCATGTATTCAAAGGACATCTCTACAAGCCAATAAAAATGTGAAAAGATGTTTTGGAAAGTGGAAAACCATCCTGCTCTGAGTTCTTCCTTATAAAACTTCAAAAAGTTTTCTTTCTTAGTAAATTTCTTTCTTTCTTAGTAAATTCCTGAACAGAAGAAAATGATTCAGTAACATTTCATCTGGTAGAGCTGAGCTGGTTTTTATTTCATAATTACACGTTCAGTTTAACCACAGGAGGATGTATTCTTCATGCTGATATAAACATGGTACTCCTGTCATTTATCTTAGGTAATCTGTGCACAACAGGAAAAGCAGGACCCCAGCTGTCCTCCCAGGCTCTTTCTGCAATGGAACTTGTTGATGGTCAATGTTAATGATGTGCCCTGAAGAGAATCATATTTACTATTGTTCCTCTGTGGAATTTTAAAATGGAAGCTACATGACACAAGAGAAGCACCTTCCCCATCCTGCGCCCAGCACAGTTATCAAGATATCAATAATCAGACTTCCCTGGTGGCGCAGTGGTTAAGAATCCACCCGCCAATGCAGGAGACACAGGTTCAAGCCCTGGTCCGGGAAGACCCCACATGCCGCGGAGCAACTAAGCCTTTGCACCACAACTACTGAAGCCCACGTGCCTAGAGCCCGCGAGCCACAACTACTGAAGCTCGCACACCTAAAGCCCGTGCTCTGCAACAAGAGAAGCCACCGCAATGAGAAGCCCGCGCACCGCAGCAAGAGTAGAGCCCCGCTCGCAACTAGAGAAAGCCCACGCATAGCAACAAAGACCCAATGCAGCCAAAAATAAATTAATTAATTAATTTAAAAAAACAAAAGATATCAATAATCTATCATAGCCTTTTGCTGGCTTGCTTTGCTATTTGCAGAACTCCTACTGGTCTGATACTCTTCTCAGCACTCCAGGTAGTTATTACCAATCAACTAAAGATGACGTAAACAACGGAACATGTTATCTTCCCTGTGCTTGAAGCTATTACCTCATGACTCACAGCTTCAGATCCTACAAGTACCCTATAGTCTTTAAGAAAGAAAATAAACTAATAGAGAAGTGGCATTTTGAGTAAAAAAATAGCCAACTCAGGATCAACCCATTCCCACCCACGCAAACATAGAGAGATTTTGATATCCTTGACTAGACTGGTAAGAAAGCCAGTGAAGATTTTCTGACTTGTATTCTACATTAAAATCTTTAAAATACCAGTCAGAAGAAACATAGAAGCCACCATGGGATTACTTATAATGAATTTTTTAAATCATCATGATTTTCACTCAAATTGATTTCCAAAATAATTCATATGAATCAAATGTAAAAGTTTCAAGCATAAACTCATAACTGAATATAATTATCCATAGAATAACTGAAATGATTCTGAATCATATGTGACATAAATTGATTCACCCAAGAGCAATGAACTGGAAATCAGGAGAACTGTCCCCCAAGGGAACAACTAACTGTCTAAACTCAGAGAAAGTGGTTCTCTTCTTTGTGTAGTAGTTGAGGAAATTAAGACTTAGATTTTACCAAGGACTTCAGATCCACTGCCTCCTCTGACTTTCCTTCCCTGAGAGAGACAGAGAAGTCTAATTGCACCTTGTTATAAGCAACAAGGAGTCAGTCTAAGGCTGGCCCAAGGTCACAGCCGGAGGCAGCAGAGCCTGGGAGAAGCAGGTCTCTGGCACCCTGGGGAAGGGCTCTGTCCTCCTCTGTGCCGACAGTCTCACTGCAAAAGCAGCCCTGGGAGAGGGCAAATACAAAGCAGGTTCTTCTCTTTCAAGAAGCTCATCACCTCTTATGGAGCTTTAATTGTTCAATGCCCCCCCACAGGGGTGGAGAATCCGTGGCGATCTTACCCAACGCAGGATTTCCGGAGTGAATTCTCTCTGGTAGGGAGAATAGAATCGTGGAGAAGAAAAAAATAGCTTGCGACTTCTAAGATTGATTTTCCTTAACAATTTATAGTACAGTTGTTCCTCAGTATCCACAGGGGTTGGTTCCAGTAACCCCCCAACCCTCCACAGATACCAAACGCCACGATGATGCTCAAGTCCTTTATATAAAGTGGCGAAGTGTTTACGTATAACCTATGAACATCTTCCCACACACTTTAAATCATCTCGAGATTACTTATAATACCTAATACAATGTAAATGCTATGTAACTAGTTGTAAATACAATGTAAATTCTGTGTAAATAGTTGCCAGGCAAATTCAAGTTTTGCTTTTTGGAACTTTCTGGAATTTTTTTTTCAAATATTTTCAATCCATAGTTGGCTGAATCCACGGATGTAGAATGCACAGATATGGAAGGCTGACTTTATCTTCCTTTTCTCATTTTTTGTCTACTAGTACTTTTTACTTACTGTATACAGGTACTGGACTATATTCTTTATATATTTGTTTTCATTTATTTCTCACAACAAACCTATAAAGCCGTTTCTATTATTATTCTGATTTTATAAACAGTGACTTAAGGAAGTGACATCATAATCATAATAAAAAACGAACATTTATTAAGTGCTTACTATGGATTAGGTGTTGTTCAAAGGACTTTACATACATTATCTTGTTTAATTCCTATAATGGTTTTAGGAATTAGACAGTGATTTTACAGATTTGGAAAATGAGGTACAAAGAGGTTTACGTTACTTGCCTCAAGTCATCAGCTTGACTCCAGAGTCTTATAACCCATATTTGCCGACCCCAGGACCTGTGCACTTAACTGCTATATTATACCACTTTGCATTACAACAAAATCATATACTCTTTGCAATTCCTTCACTATCCCTGGAGTCTTTTTCCTACAGTATGCAAACCCTTAACAACTTCCTTTATGGTCCCAGACAGCAACTGATGGCTGTTGCAGGAGTTAAAATTTCATTGGAGGCGGTCTTCCCTAGTGGCTCAGTGGTTAAGAATCCACCTGCCAATGCAGGGGACATGGGTTCGATCCCTGATCTGGGAAGATCCCACATGCTGTGGAGCAACAAAGCCCGTGAGCCACAAATACTGAGCCTACTCTCTAGAGCCCACAAGCCACAACTACTGAACCCACGTGCCACAACTACTGAAGCCCACGTGCCTAGAGCCCATGCTCCACAGCAAGAGAAGCCACAATGAGAAGCTCACACACCGCAGCAAGAGTAGTCCCCGCTCGCCGCAACTACAGAAAACCTGCACACAGTAACAAAGACCCAATGCAGCCAAAAATACATAAATAAAATAAATTATTAAAAAAAAATATTTCAGTGGAGGCAATGTTCTCTCAAGGAAGTAGCTGTTACTTTAAGAACATATAATTAATGCAGATACCTTGCCTACCAGCATCTGAGTGTTCCAACTCCTTACACTACAAGCACTGTTTAAAGGCCTCAAGGCAAACAGGCCACTTCAAAATTCCAGTCTATTAAATTAATAAAATACATGTTGATTTTGTTTATAACATTCTGCTTCCTTCACTCTGCAACTTTTTCTAAAATGTAATCTAAATCACAGATGTGTGGTTTACGAGAAAACTCAGAAATCAACTAGTCCATATCCTTCATCTATTTACCTGTTTTTTCTGAAAATAACTTCCTTTTATGTGTATAAAAGAAATGCATGCTCATTAACTAAAGGATAAAAATATAAAAACATAAAGAAAAGGAAAAAATAACACTTTCCCGACACCCAAAGAAAATGCCCTTCGGTTTTCATAAGTATGTATATGTATCTACAGTTTTTAAACTTAATTAGAACCACACTACAAAAAGAGTAGTGTACCATTCTTTTCCAGTTACATAACATTCTATTCTAACCATTTTCCGTATTATTAAACATTCCTTGTGATCTTACTTTTCATCTGTGCACTACATGCTCTACATGGATTTCTAGAGTCATTCCATTGTTGTGCTGAACTAGTTACTATGTCAATAGATTGTGATGAAAAATCCTTCATTAAATTAGCTTATTTTTCTCATTATTTCCTTTTGATAGTCTTTTGGAAGTGGAATCATAAGATCAAAGGGTATAAAACTTATTTTGAGGCTCTTGATATGCATGCTACTTGGAAAGATGGTACTAGTTTACACCTTAATTTTCACTCTGTGGAGAGAAAGTGTCCCTCAGGCTGTACCATCAAGGGCAAGATTGCAAAGATGAATCTTTGACTACCACACAAACTCATTAGAAGGTCTGATTTCCTAGATTTTTCAACACTTCAATGTCTATCTGGCTGATAAAGGCCACATTTTGCAAACTGTGTTTTTCAAAATGCACATGTTGGAGACATTAAAAAGTTTTCCACATAAGTCTTCTATATCCAAATATATGTGAAGCACAGAATGCCAAAATCTTTTAAACATTTACAATGTAATATGAGCTTACTAAAGGCTCTAAGAATTCCTGCAGAAAGAAACCTTTAAGCCCAAAGTTTGCAAACTTATAGAAAACCATTTTTTTAAATAAAGAACCCAGAAAGTTCAAAGGTAGTCCTGCTTGAGGAAGTTTCTCTGTCACCTCATCCTGAAGCCAAGCTCTAAATCCAGAGTGCACTATAAACTGATTTTTTTTTTAACATCTATAAAGCAGAAACTAAACTGATTTTTAAATGTGGGTTTATGTGGCTACAAGTTTTATTCTATTTTCTTTTGCTGCAGTAATGTCTAGAGAATTTGGAAGATCAGCTAACTAACGCCAGGAGGAGGCCTTGATGTGCTGGTATGGTGTTATAGGCTGAATTTTGTTCCCCCAAAATTCATATATTGAATTCCTAACCCCCAGTACCTCAGAATGTGACTATATTTAGAGATAGAGTCTGTAAGGAGGAAAATTAAAATTAAAATGAGGTCATTAGGGTGGGCACATCTAAGCACATTGTTATTGTGACTATTAACTACTAATCCTCATCAAACATTTTCTTTTCCCCTTTCCCATTATATACCTCGTCTTGACCAACTATCCTATCTCCTTAAAACGCTCTCTCTACCCACTCCTTCACCAGCCTTGTATTTCCTAAAAGGACCCTTGATTTTGATTGCCACCAGTCCACTGAAATAGCTGTCTCAAAGGCTGCCAGTGACCTCCTAATTGTTACAGCAAATTGAACTTTTCTCCAACAATCCTCTCTGATCTCTATAGCACCCAACAATGCGCTATACCCACACTTGCTGCACAATTTCTTCTCTCCTAGTTTATGGACTCAGTATACTCCCCACTTCTCCTTCTACCTCACCAATGCCTCTTTCTCTTTTATCTCCTCTTCCTTTTCTTTCCACCCTGTTTTCTCCTCTCTTGGTCACATTGTATCATTGAAAATACCATATTTTTTAAAAATCTGACCTCAACTGGCTTCTCACTACATATCCACTCGCATGGTCTTTGGCCATCACCTCTAGGCTTATGTAGCCCCAACCACAGCCCTCCCTCTCCCGTAACCTCAGTTACACATTCACGGTGACCTGCTTGACACTTCCCACCTGTAAACCCCTGCTCATGTGTGCCCCCTGCCTGGAATGTCTTTGCTTCCATCCTTATTAAAATCTTTCTCACATATCAATGCCTTGTGAAATGCCTCCTCCAAGATGCCCTAAGACCTGATCATTCCATTTGGTTTCTGCTATTGCAGAAAAGTCACATTTTACTTAAACCCATCATGGGGCATTTATCATATCCTACATGATGGTGTGACTATGTGTTTTGAAGGCAGGAGGACAGACCTGTCTGTTGCATGTGATATGCATTCAACACATGTATCAATAAATGAAATCAGCAATGATGGTTGAACTGTGCTTTTAGCATTCTTGTCAAAACAAGACTATGAACACACATTAACATCTTTGAGCTCTTCTCATTTATACCTGGACATTTCTGTGAGTAACATCTTGAGTGGTGCCCATAGCTCCATTTTTGGCTCCTTCTGGTTAAACAATTTTCTAAATTCCTAAACAAAGATATAGAAACAAGCTTATCTAATTCACAGACAGCAAAAATCCAGGAAGGTTAACTGTTACCACTGAGGGCATAATCAAGATCGACGTCCTGGATAATGGAGGTTGGAATGATGGGCTGAAGCCAGCAAATTCACTTTCAACAAGCACAAACATATAAATTTACATTCCAAAAAATCAATTGCAAATGTATGGGAAAGAGAAGATTTGGGCAGTAATTTATGAAAAAAAAAAATTGTCTTCAAACACCTGCAGGAGGAGTGACTTTATCCTGTGGTTCCCGTGTGCAGAAACAGGGAGGATGGGTGAATCTCAGCATCCCCTCAGAAAGAACTTTCCTTCAGAGCTGTCCAGTAATGGCGAGGGCTGAGGTATAGACACAGGAAGGGGTCTTTGTCTCAGGGAGGGAGCGTGGATTAGGTGCTTTCTGGGGTCCCTTTTAACTGTGAGACTGGATTTCCCTGTGTGCTTGTCCCCTGCCACTTCTCCAGCCTCTTCTCACACGACTCTCCTCCTTGCCACGGACAAGCTAGTCACTCAGGTCTTCGTTCCTTCCTTAAACTCATGGCACCGCCCATTCTAGGCCTTTACATGTTTCATCCATGTTGTACCATCTGCCATGAATGCCCTTTTCCCCTTTCCCACCTACCACTCCATTTGGCTAAATTCTACCCATCCTTCAGGTCTCAACCTCCCAGACCAGTTTTAACTGCTTGCGTAGAATCCTGCAATACCCCTTACCACATGTTGCACACCTACAGGCATTTAAATGTTTATTTGCAGTCATTTATACATGTCTGCCTTTAACCTTAGTCTGTAAGCTTCTTGAAGATGACAACCATGATTGTTCTGCTCACTCAAACATCTCCAGTCCTGGTCACAGGGTTTGGCACAGAGAAGATCAATACGTATCAGTTGAGAGACTGACTTACCCCAGTGCAAACTTTGGACTTAAAAGAAAAACTGATAGATGAGTGAGAGACAGAGAGAGACAGAGACAGAGAAGGAGAGCAAGAGCTCACGCCACATGCTTGAATGGCTGTTTCTTTCCACTTGGTGATAGCTCATAGGCTGACATGGGGCAATTGCAGAGTTTCAAAATCTCAAACAAATACTTTCCCCTGAGGTTAGGCCGCCTGCTACAGTGGAGAAAAATCCCAAGAGAAACAAAATGATTCTTCTCCTCAGATATTTATGTGAAATGGCTATACAAGTCTCCAGTTCTGAAGGGTCAGGAAGAAAAGGACAGAATGATATTCACATTGCCTTTGTTTTCTCCTTAAGGAATCCCTTTGGTAGTGTGTGAGCTCATGGATTTGTTTCATGCTTCTACTTAATCTGGAAGAAGGAATCAAGGGAGTACCAGGCTGCTGCCCAGAGTTATAGGCCGAGGAAGTGGTGGATGGAGACCTATCCTGCCCAGCCCATGAGGTCTGGAAGAAAGCTCTATTTCCCATTTCCCTTTTCTTTTCACCTATAAACTGCCTGGTTCGCCACATGTTTGATTCTTTCCAGCCTTCACACCTGTTAGTCCTCTCCTAAAGAAGAAATATTTATTGAGAACTTATCATATGTCATGCATCATACTGGGTGCTTTCCAAATGTCTTTTAGCCCTTCCAAACACCTGGTGAGGTAAGTATCAATGTATTTGTTTTACTCCCAAGGAAACTGGTAAGTAATTTGGCCAACATCACAGAACCAAAGAACATCACAGCCTAGGGTTGGAACCCAGTTGAGATTTATTCAAAGGCCATTCTTTTTTTCTACTACACCACACTCTGATTCAATATTTGGTAGGGCTCTCCTATCAACACTACCTTTTGGTTTCAAAACAATCACTAATGCCTATTTGACAAACTATTTCATCCTACCATGTTATAACAAAAGAGAAGATTTATATAGAACAGAACTAAAGCACTGCTCTTCTGTTGTTGCTGTGTTGTTTTTACGAGAAGAATCACTTTCACAGAAAAAAAAAAAAAAAGGAAATCTAGGCAATGAACAGGATTTGATAGGAAACAGCAACTTTTAAACATTTGGATGAATCCTCATCTGGTAATTCTGATCCTTTCTGAAATTATCCTAACTACTTAATGATTTTGGCTTATATCAATAATTTATAACAATTATATCAATAATTATCAATAATTTATTAAGAATTTTTGTGCTAACAAGAAATGTAGACTTTGGAATGAAAATACCATGGCATTGAGTGTGACCTCATGAGGCAAAGCCCTGGTTTATTTATTGTAAGAGAAGGATTCAGGGAGCATCTATAAGGACTGAGCAGCTGATAACACTTGATAGGATGCAGAGATGGGATCCCAGGGAAGTAGACTGCGCCAATGGAAGGACTTGGAGCTTAGTGAGCCCTGGAGTGTTACCTGCCCCCGTCTCTAAGGAAGCCAGAAAGGAAGGTTTCAAGGATAAAGTTGAGAGTGAAGAGTGACAAACGATCTTAGCAGCCTTTGAAGATGCACCAAAGGAGTATTTTGACACCATATCAGCAACTTCAGAAATAGGGAGGGATAAAAGGGAAACCAAAGTCTATTTTGCCATCTCCATTAAGCTTACAAATGAGAAGCCAAGAACGTTTTGTCAAAAATATCCTAACTTTTCAAGATCCCTGTACTCTGTCCTCCAGTGAGCACTTTCCCATCCAAACACAGTATCTTCAGACAGCTGGAGGCTATGTTTGTCAGAAAAACACATAGATCACAGCTATATTTTGATATTCTTATCTTGATGGCCAAGTTTTAGAACCTTTTGAAATGTTGCCCCAGTCACTGCAGCAAGAGAAACTCTAGTACAGACAAAAGGCGAGATTTCATTAGGGAGTTGTTGTTTTTTTCTTCTCCAGCCCCTCAAAGATCTCTGTTTGAGCCTCTCACCTAGTTGCACAAAAGCTATTAAATCACTTGAATGAAAGGGTCAGGGAGCAAGCTGTGCAAGTATGGAAGCCAGCAAGCCCTGTTCAGACCACCCAGCTCTCCAAAGGGGGAGCAACACCAGATTCAGACAAGATAAGAGGCTGCCACCCCACGTAACCTGGCCCAGGGAAACAGCCTTCCAAGAGAGTTACAGGATCCCATTGTGTGGAATGACTGTGTGCTCTGAAAGGTGGCATTTGTCTAACTCACTAGATCAGTGGTCTTGGTTCTTTGTGAGAGGAAAAAAAACTTAAAGGGTATTTTTAAAAATTTTTAAGAAAAGCTGTAAGCCAAATCTTTGGGCCTGCTGTCAAAGCAAACAGTGAAACTGAGCTATATCCATCAATGTCAGAATGTCAGAGATAGAAAGATATCAAAACTCACTGAATTCAACCCTTTTGTTATATTAACAGAGGAAGAGAAGGTTAGCAAGAATAGGTGATTCATCCAAGATTGGTTGGCAACACCTAAGATGTGAAACACCAGGAAGACAAAGAGTCTATCCATATTATACACACTGATCTTTCTAAGTCCTTGGCACTAGCACAGAGCCTGCCATGTAGCAGGCACCTACAAATATTTGGAATGAGGAGAGGGGAAAAAAAGGAAGGGGCACTGATGACCACATCCTATTTTCTTTTTACTATAAATATACAAGCCATTCAATGTCATTGGGGATGGGGATGGAAGCTGAGTTCCTACTTTCATATGCTGTCAAATGAGGACCTCAACATGATAGAGGTATCATTTCCTATTTCTCCCGATCCTTGTGGATTGGTCCAATCAAAACAAATTTCTAGGAATTAAACTGCTCCTGAACAGTCCCCAGAAATAATCCAGCTCAGTTCAGCCCAACTCAGCCCCAGGAGCACAGTATCCCCTGCAAGTTGATAAAGAATTAAGAATACCCTTGGGTTTAAAGTTTCCAAGACATGACATAGCTTATCCATGCGGAGCAGGTCAGACCACATAGCCACATGGAACTGGGGTACCTTTCCCTGACTCCCTTTCTCACTCATGGGAATGGAGAGGCAGGATGGAAAGGGGGAGCAAAGGAAAAAAAAAAAAAGATGAGTTTGGTGGGAGAGCTGGTTAAAAGTTCTGGTTTGCTGGCCAAGCGTGCCAAACCATGCTTCATATAACTTATGTTCAACATCAGCTCAAACTCAAGTTTATTATTTAGGTATGAGGTTTAACATTAACCAAGGACGTGACAAGAATTTAATTGCCAAGGACGATGTAGAGCACTGCTCATCCAAGTGTGATCGCGCCTGCATCAGAATCACCTGGGTAAATTCTTGGCTCCACCCCAAGTCTAAACTGTTCTCGGGGTGTGGCCTAAGCACCTGCCTTACACCAAGCACCCAAGTGGTTCTTAGGTACACTGGGTTATGAGGATCTCTGATGGAGAGAAAGAGGAAAAGTAGTTAACATTTTCTTAGTGTTATGCTGAAGGCACTTGTATCAAACGAAGGCAGGGGACTAAGAAACAAATCTTCAAGCTTTAACTGGAGCAGGGTATGGTGGTATCAGTTTTGCAGAGCAGAAACCTGAAAAGCATTTGGATCTCTAGCTCTGGTCTTTGAAACAGTCCTGAAAAGGTTAATCTCTCCAGCAAGATTCCCAGGCCATAAACTCCAACCAGCCCGCGGAAATGTTCTTCTGAAGCTTTACAATTCACACCACACAACAAGACTGCACACAATAATTAAAAAAAAAAAAAAATACAAAAACAGAAACAAAAATTAAATGCCTTGAAAATTATTTTGGGGATCCAGATGACAACTAAAAGAAACTGACAACTATTTACTACAGCACCAAAGTCTCTGGACCAAATCCGAGGAATGAGAAGAAAGAGCTTAAAAATCAGTCAGAAACTTCAGAACAATATGATTTCGTTACCTCTCCACCACCGGCTCTCATCCCCATAAAAACAGAAACCATGCTTTAAAAAATATGTATCCAAATATAACTAAACTAAAGCAAAGGTATCCAAAAATCACCTCCTCCAAATTTCTATATATTTATACCATGAGAATATTATCTATTTTGTTAATTTTGGCATCTTTTCTTTTTGCCATTTCATTTAGCTGAAAAGAAATATTCTGATTTGAGGGGGGACAATTACAGAATGTAAAAATGTTTATTTCACTGGTGAGTGCTGCTGGGGATGGATTCAGAAGAGAGTTATACATTTGTGTTACATAATAAAGAGCCTCCCACTTGGGGCATATGGCTTTTTAACACCGCAATTTGCCACCTTGGGAGTTTACATGAGAATTAAACTTTTGCAAGCAGACTCGAGTGAAGCTACCACACAGATAACCTCTGGGGCATTCTAGCAGAACATTCACAGTCAAGATGAGAGGAAATACATAAAGCAGATACTTACAGGTAGTGGTTTTCCTTGCCAAGCCAAAGAGCTAGAAACCATTGGCGCAGGCAGGCAGGATAAGAGTTACTGACCCGGTAATCTCTGGTTTAAAGGGCTTTGAGAGGAAGGGGGAGGAAAAACAGCCCAGGGAGGGAAACAGAGCTGAAATTCCAGTCTTTCAGGTCAGCTGAGTTTTAGCTTTCTTTGTACTAAAAATCCATTAACCCACCCAACAAGAAAATAGAAAACTGAAGGTCACATACACACTCCACTGTCTTTGCTGGTCTTCTCCGGGGCTGCAGCTTCTGCGGCTTTGAAAACTTCCCGATTGCCAAGCTCAGGGCTCCCTGGGAGAAGGGCATGATCAAGGGTGCCTGCAACTGCTTGCAGAGAGCCTGACCTCCCTGGCAGAGAGCCAAGCTCTCCAGTCCCTTCTGCTGGCTGGGTCCGCAGGGACAAAACTGAGCTTTCGTTAATAAGGTTGGTTGCGTCTCTTCCTAGTCTCTCCCCCGCTTCCTTTCTCACTATTAGTTCTGTACTAACTGCTCCGCCACTGGCTGAGCTGAAGCTGCCTCTCCCGCCCTCAGTGCACAGGCACACACGCTCACAGACACACACATGGGCACACACCCACACCCCATACACACAATCACCCAAACACACCACACACAGGCATCCACACGCGTGCACGCACACACACCCACATACAAATGAGTTCACAGGCATGCACACACGTGCGCACACCCTCACACCCATGTGCGTGCAAACACACATACACGTAGGTGCACACACACATTGCTCATACCCACCCACACTCATACCCACACAAGTTTTTTTCCAGAAACTTCAAACTCTTCCTGAACCTTTCTTGGAACAAATTCCCATCCTGAAAGATTTTTATTCAAATTCAGACAAGATGTCCAGCATTCAGAAGGGAGGAGAGAGGAGACCTGGCCCCTCTGAACTTTGGTCACAGCCTTTAAAGGAAAAGAGGAGATTCTAGGGGGCTGTTTTTAAGTACCACCTTAGTTCTTCAGTTTATAAGGCTTTTAATGTGTCTGGTTCTTTTTTAAAAATCCAGAAAAACTCTATTAATCTCATCTCATTTGCATATAGTTTATGACCCCACTGATTCAGCTCTATCACAGGTCAAGACATGTCCTCTCAGCAGAGATTCATTCAGTTAAACTGGGCAGGATTCCGTGGGTGGGTGAAAGTTTTGTTCCTTAACAACTGCATAATAAAATGCTTTCCTGTATTTCATCTCCACCAGAAAAAAAAAAAAAATAATGGCATAGTATCTGGGCTAACTTTTAAACTGACCATAAATAGAGAAGTAGGAGTCTTATCTTGCTTTGGGGAAACTGTTTATATCGAGACACATCTGGCTATTTTAAACCTCAGCCAGAAGTACAAGGCACTGTAAATCCAATTCAGCCTAGACTGTGGTTTCCCTTAACAAGGTCACCACATACTGCCCTCTCTCTTGGAAAAAATTGAGAGGAAGAGAAAAGAAAATAGAAAAGAAAAGGAAGCAGATTACGTGAAGAAGGAATAAAGAAAAAAAAAATGAAGAAGAATTCAAAAGGAGAGAGAAAACAATTATTTCATTTTAAAACATGCTTTATATAGATACTTTAGCAATGAAAGGTACATATACACTTACTCAAAGTCACCAGAAATTTAAAATCTTCAAGAATCTCTTGATTCATTCCATTTGTTCGAAGAATAAATGGGTGAAACGTCTCCAAGAATCACTAGGTTCTTTATAAGTAAACAAACACTATTTACTAAACACACAAAATACAGTGACAGTGTATGATTCATGTACTGATCTCGAAAAAGAAAAAAATAAAGCCTTAATGATAACAGGAAACACAGTGTGACAGACAATCTTGTTTTCAGATTAAATTTAAAAATTTCCCAGCTTCTGAGAAGCAAGAAGAACTACAATCCTGCAGCCTGTGGAACAAAAACCACATTCACAGAAAGGTAGACAAGATGAAAAGGCAGAGGGTTATGTACCAGATGAAGGAACAAGATGAAACCCCAGAAAAACAACTAAATGAAGTGGAGATAGGCAATCTTCCAGAAAGAGAATTCAGAATAATGATAGTGAAGATGACCCAGGACCTCGGAAAAAGAATGGAGGCAAGGATGGAGAAGATGCAAGAGATGTTTAACAAAGATCTAGAAGAATTAAAGAACAAACAAGCAGAGATGAACAATACAATAACTGAAATGAAAAATACACTAGAAGGAATCAATAGCAGAATAACTGAGGCAGAAGAACGGATAAGTGACCTGGAAGACAGAATGGTGGAATTTACTGCTGTGGAACAGAATAAAGAAAAAAGAATGAAAAGAAAGGAAGACAGCCTAAAAGACCTCTGGGACAACATTAAATGCAACAACATTCGCGTTATAGGGGTCCCAGAAGGAGAAGAGAGAGAGAAAGGTCCCGAGAAAATATTTGAAGAGATTATAGTCAAAAACTTCCCTAACATGGGAAAGGAAATAGCCACCCAAGTCCAGGAAGTGCAGAGAGTCCCATACAGGATAAACTGGGAGAAACACACCAAGACACACAGTAATCAAACTGGCAAAAATTAAAGACAAAGAAAAATTATTGAAAGCAGCAAGGGAAAAATGACAAATAACATACAAGGGAACTCCCATAAGGTTAACAGCTGATTTCTCAGCAGAAACTCTACAAGCCAGAAGGGAGTGGCATGATATACTTAAAGTGATGAAAGGGAAGAACCTACAACCAAGATTACTCTAGCCGGCAAGGATCTCTTTCAGATTTGATGGAGAAATCAAAAGCTTTACAGACAAGCAAAAGCTAAGAGAATTCAGCACCACCTAACCAGCTCTACAACAAATGCTAAAGGAACTTCTCTAAGTGGGAAACACAAGAGAAGAAAAGGACCTACAAAAACAAACCCAAAAGAATTAAGAAAATGGTCATAGGAACATACATATCGATAATTACCTTAAACGTGAATGGATTAAATGATCCAACCAAAAGACAGAGGCTTGCTGAATGGATACAAAAACAAGACCCACATATATGCTGTCTACAAGAGACCCACTTCAGACCTAGGGACACATACAGACCGAAAGTGAGGGGATGGAAAAAGATATTCCATGCAAATGGAAATCAAAAGAAAACTGGAGTAGCAATACTCATATCAGATAAAATAGACTTTAAAATAAAGAATGTTACAAGAGACAAGGAAGGACACTACATAATGATCAAGGGATCAATCCAAGAAGAAGATATAACAATTATAAATATATATGCACCCAACATAGGAGCACCTAAATACATAAGGCAACTGCTAACAGCTAAAAAAGAGGAAATCGACAGTAACACAATAATAGTGGGGGACTTTAACACATCACTTACACCAGTGGACAGATCATCCAAAATGAAAATAAATAAGGAAACAGAAGCTTTAAATGACACAATACACCAGATAGATTTAATTGATATTTATAGGACATTCCATCCAAAAAAAGCAGACTACACGTTCTTCTCAAGTGCACACGGAACATTCTCCAGGATAGATCACATCTTGGGTCACAAATCAAGCCTCAGTTAAATTAAGAAAATTGAAATCATATCAAGCATCTTTTCTGACCACAACGCTATGAGACTAGAAATCAATTACAGGGAAAAAAACATAAAAAACACAAACACATGGAGGCTAAACAATACGTTACTAAATAGCCAAGAGATCACTGAAGAAATCAAAGAGGAAATCAAAAAATACCTAGAGACAAATGACAATGAAAACACGACAATCCAAAACCTATGGGATGCAGCAAAAGCAGTTCTAAGAAGGAAGTTTATAGCTATACAAGCCTACCTAAAGAAACAAGAAAAATCTCAAGTAAATAATCTAACCTTACACCTAAAGGAACTAGAGAAAGAAGAACAAACAAAACCCAAAGTTAGCAGAAGGAAAGAAATCATAAAGATCAGAGTGGAAATAAATGAAATAGAAACAAAGAAAACAATAGCAAAGATCAATAAAACTAAAAGCTGGTTCTTTGAGAAGATAAACAAAATTGATAAACCATTAGCCAGACTGATCAAGAAAAAGAGGGAGAGGACTCAAATCAATAAAATTAGAAATGAAAAAGGAGAAGTTACAACAGACACCGCAGAAATACAAAGCATCCTAAGAGACTACTACAAGCAACTCTATGCCAATAAAATGGACAACCTGGAAGAAATGGACAAATTCTTAGAAAGGTATAACCTTCCAAGACTGAACCAGGAAGAAATAGAAAATATGAACAGACCAATCACAAGTAATGAAATTGAAACTGTGATTAAAAATCTTCCAACAAACAAAAGTCCAGGAACAGATGGCTTCACAGGTGAATTCTATCAAACATTTAGAGAAGAGCTAACACCTATCCTTCTCAAACTCTTCCAAAAAATTGCAGAGGAAGGAACAGTCCCAAACTCATTCTATTAGGCCACCATCACCCTGATACCAAAACCAGACAAAGATACAGAAAAAAAGAAAATTACAGACCAATATCACTGATGAATATAGATGTAAAAATCCTGAACAAAATACTAGCAAACAGAGTCCAACAACACATTAAAAGGATCATACACCATGATCAAGTGGGATTTATCCCAGGGATGCAAGGATTCTTCAATATACGCAAATCAATCAATGTGATACACCATATTAACAAACTGAAGAATAAAAACCATATGATCATCTCAATAGATGCAGAAAAAGCTTTTGACAAAATTCAACACCCATTTATGATGAAAACTCTCCAGAAAGTGGGCACAGAGGGAACCTACCTCAACATAATAAAGGCCATATATGACAAACCCACAGCAAACATCATTCTCAACGGTGAAAAACTGAAAGCATTTCCTCTAAGATCAGGAACAAGACAAGGATGTCCACTCTCACCACTATTATTCAACTTAGTTTTGGAAGTCCTAGCTATGGCAATCAGAGAAGAAAAAGAAATAAAAGGAATACAAATTGGAAAAGAAGTAAAACTGTCACTGTTTGCAGATGACATGATACTATACATAGAGAATCCTAAAGATGCCACCAGAAAACTACTAGAGCTAATCAATGAATTTGGTAAAGTAGCAGGATACAAAATTAATGCACAGAAATCTCTTGAATTTATACACTAATGATGAAAAATCTGAAAGAGAAATTAAGGAAATGCTCCCATTTACCATTGCAACAAAAAGAATAAAATACATAGGAATAAACCTACCTAAGGAGACAAAAGACCTGAATGCAGAAAACTATAAGACACTGATGAAAGAAATTAAAGGTGATACCAACAGATGGAGAGATATACCATGTTCTTAGATTGGAAGAATCAATATTGTGAAAATGACTATACTACCCAAAGCAATCTACAGATTCAGTGCAATCCCTATCAAAGTACCAATGGCATTTTTTACAGAACTAGAACAGAAAATCTTAAAATTTGTATGGAGACACAAAAGACCCCGAATAGCCCAAGCAGTCTTGAGAGAAAAAAACAGAGCTGGAGGAATCAGACTCCCTGACTTCAGACTATACTACAAACCTACAGTCATCAAGACAATATGGTACTGGCACAAAAACAGAAATACAGATCAATGGAACAGGATAGAAAGCCCAGAGATAAACCCATGCACCTATAGTCAACTAATCTATGACAAAGGAGGCAAGGATATACAATGGAGAAAAGACAGTCTCTTCAATAAGTGGTGCTGGGAAAACTGGACAGCTACATGTCAAAGAATGAAATTAGAACACTCCCTAACACCATACACAAAAATAAACTCAAAATGGATTAGAGACCTAAATGTAAGGCCAGGGACCATAAAACTCTTAGAGGAAAACATAGGAAGAACACTCTTTGACATAAATCACAGCAAGATATTTTTTGATCCATCTCCTAGAGTAATGGAAATAAAAACAAAAATAAACAAATGGGACCTAATGAAACTTAAAAGCTTTTGCACAGCAAAGGAAACCATAAACAAGGTGAAAAGACAACCCTCAGAATGGGAGAAAATATTTGCAAACTAATCAACAGACAAAGGATTAATCTCCAAAATATATAAACAGCTCATTCAGCTCAGTATTAAAAAAAACAAACAACCCAATCCAAAAATGGGCAGACCACCTAAATAGACATTTCTCCAAAGAAGACATGCAGATGGCCAAGAGGCACATGAAAAGCTGCTCAACATCACTAATTGTTAGAGAAATGCAAATCAAAACTACAATGAGGTATCACCTCACACCAGTTAGAATGTGTATCATCAGAAAAACTACAAACAACAAATGCTGGAGAGAGTGTGGAGAAAAGGGAACCCTCTTGCACTGCTGGTGGGAATGGAAATTGATACAACCTCTATGGAGACAGTATGGAGGTTCCTTAAAAAACTGAAAATAGAATTACCATATGACCCAGCAATCCCACTACTGGGCATATACCAAGAGAAAACCATAATTCAAAAAGACACATGCACCCCAATGTTCATTGCAGCACTATTTACAATAGCCAGGTCATAGAAGCAACCTAAAGCCCATCGACAGACGAATGGATAAAAAAGATGTGGTACATACAATGGAATATTACTCAGCCATAAAAACGAACGAAATTGGGTCATTTGTAAAGACGTGGATGCATCTAGAGACTGTCATACAGAGTGAAGTAAGTCAGAAAGAGAAAAACAAATATCGTATATTAACACATATATGTGGAACCTAGAAAATGGTACAGATGAACCGGTTTGCAGAGCAGAAATTGAGACACAGAAGTAGAGAAAATACGTATGGACACCAAGGGGGGAAAGCTGCGGGGGGTTGGGGGTGGTGGGATGAATTGGGAGATTGGAATGGACATGTATACACTGATGTGTATAAAATGGATGACTAATAAGAACCTGCTGTATAAAAAAATAAATTTAATTAAATTTAAAAAAATAGAACTAACATGTCATGGGGTAAGGAAGTTAATTATCTAAAGTTCAGCATAGCTTTAATTTCTTTTCTTCCAAGTAAAATTCTATTTTATTTATTTCAAAATGTTATTATAGTATGTTAATTTTTGTTCTATCTATCCTTTTATCTGCAAATAAATATTCTATGTCTAGAATAAAGCTAAAAAAAAAATTTCCCAGCTTGTGAATATCTCACCTGAAAAGAAATGAAGATGATTCTAGATGCTATTAGTTGAGACACAAAACTCTTTTGATAAAGGAATGATAGTAGGTAGTTGCATTGACGTGCTTCTTCTAACATCTTGGCTAAATAAAATTTATGGATTCATCTAGAAACAGAAATAAATGTTTCATGCCACTTCTATGGGGAAAAATACCTTCAGCATTCTAAGCAAAAAAAACCCCAAAACTTAAATTGCAACATATTTCAAAATATCTGCAAGAAATGTAATTTTCATTAAGTTAATTATATACATGATGCTTGGCCTAACTTTGTGCTGAACATATTCTAGAATAAACAGAGCTAGACTTAGGTTAGCCCAAATATCTTGAAATCTGCAGTACCTGCTTATATAAATACAGTCTTTCTCTTATATCTTCCATAGATGGATAGGGGCTGTTGAAATAATACAATTATCAACTTTACTAAAGTAATCTTTAAACAAGTTGAAATGCAAAGCCAGAATATTTTAAAAGAGCTAGCCATAGAAACAACAAAGAATTCTTCCCCTAAAAGCATGTGCTGTTGAACTTAGTGCTGAAATGAAACACATTTTAAAGAAATCATTCTATTTCTAACCTTAGGGTTGACGTGATATGAAAAACATAAAATGTCATGTGTTGGAGATGACCATACCTTTTTGGATTGTAAACATGAATGATTTTTGTTGAACTGCTGTAGAATATAGCATTCTGTAAGGAGCACAGCCAACACCTTCACCAAAAGCCCATATAAAAATATTAGGAGTGTGTCTATTAAATGTTGTTGATGGCACCAAGCACAGAGGTGTTATCCAACACATTGTGAAGATGGTTTTCTACTGAATCTATAAAACCCAAAGGCTATGGGAAGAAATGCTGAAACAAAAAAGACTATTGGCCAGGAGTGGAAGGGCTCACACTTCAAATAGATCAACTTAAAACAAATAAGTAAACATGGTAAATCAACTATACTCCAATAAAAAAAATTTTTTAACAGTAAATGAAATTAAAGATCAACACCCCTGTGTACCAGAAAAGAACAGAAACACAACCCAGCGAGTGTGTTTAGAGATAGAGACTTGCAGACCTCAAAGTTCAGGGTGGCTAGGGGATAACAGGGAATGAAACAAACCCCAGCAAGGAAGGAAGAAGAGCCATGCACTCTGCTTGAAATTTGAGAAGTATAGACCAAGATCACTTTTTTAAACATAAGTGCAAAATTCTAAATAACACATTTGCAAATCTAATCTACCTATGTGTTTTTAAATATACTGTACCCAAATAGGGTTTATTTCAGGATTGCAAGGATGGTTCAAAAATAAAAACATCTAGCAGTTTAATATATTGAAGGAGATAAAAAGCCATCTGATCATCTTTATAAATGCAGAAAAGTGGTATTCAGTAAAAGTCAACACTGATTCACTAAACACACAAACAAAAAAACACTATTAGCCAGCTAAGAATAGAATGGAAATCTTTTTACCAAATCAAAGACCTCTATCAGAAATTTCATCCTTAATGGTAAATTTTTAGTAACCACTAAAGAGGGAAGAGGACAAAAATGCCTGCTATAATGCCCACAGCTCAACATTGGATAGGAGACCCTAGCCAATACAATAAGTCAAGAAAAAAAAAAAAAAAATGAGGCATGAGGATTGGAAAGGAAGAAAATAAACCTTTTATTTCTTAAAAAAGACTTTATTTTTTAAAAATCTAAAAGATATTTACAAAAGATTTCTAAAAGGATCTCCTTATAAAATATATTGAAGAAATCTTCTGAATGAGGGTACTGGAAGAGAGTGTCCTGACAGGAGAGACACTGAAGGGACAGCCTTTTCCAAATACACACATGTACACACTCAGCAGTACAGCTGTTAATAACAAAGAAATCCTTCTCCTAGCACTTTGTTTTATGTCTGGAGCCAGTGGTCCAGCTGGAGATCTGAAAGAATGAAAGATTCAGGTTCTTTCATTTTATGAGGACTAATACTCAGATTACATGTGCTTCATGGAATCTATTTGAGAAAATGTTTCCCATCCTCCATATTCAAGGCTATTGCTTGTGGAAATGGAAACTTTAGACTAAAAATTTTACTCATCGCATTATCATTTCCACATTTGTCCACTAAATTGAGGCAGGAATCACAATAAACTGACTCATTTCATTCCAGTGTGCTGCATTTTTCTCATTAATAATTAACTTGAACACAGCTTCAAATGTTAGCATTAAAGTAAACAGACATCAGGGAACTATATTCAATATCCTGTGATAAACCATAATGGAAAAGAATATTAAAAAAGAATGTATATATGTGTATAACTGAGTCACTTTGTTGTACAGCAGAGATTGGCAGAACATTGTAAATCAAATATACTTTAATAAATAAATAAATAAGAAAAAGTAAACAGACATTAGGATTTCCACACATACATTAAAAACATGAAAAAATCATCAAGAATCCTTTTTATCTCCATCTTTTACAGCAAAGGGGGAAATGCACCAAAAGCAGCATAAACAATTTAATTTTAAGATGTTTTACATTTCTCTATCTTTGTGAGATTTGGGAGTGATTTGCTCTTTACAAGCTTAGCACCAAGAACAATTTTATATTTCCAAGCATAACTCAAGCAGTTGGAAGTCTTTGCTTATGATTCTGAAAAAAAATCTAACTCCAACTGTCTCAAAAGACAATGTATTTTGTAACATAAAAAGTCAAAATAAAAAGTTATTACATTTAAAAAATTCATGGCAGCTTAGTCTAAGCAGAGTACACTGAAAGTAACAAAACACACCCACAGGCAAAAGATGATTTTCTCATCTTAGGAGTAAACTGCACAAATCAACTAACTAAATCCAAGACTTGTTTAGAGAGATGAGGCTAAAGTCACACAAATATGTCTCACAGAAACCAGAACATGCTGATCTGTTAAATTCTCTTCAACAAGAGTTACTGTACCTTAGTATAAGGTAGGCCCCGTGCTAATCTTCGGAGGAACAGAGATGAGTAGGACGTAGTGCCTGCTCTCAAAAACCTTACAATGCAGTTGTAAAAGCAAGACTATATAGAGATGTTATATATTGAGATATGATTAAGGATCACTAATAATTATTGAATATGTATTGAATATGTATCCCTATGTAAAAATGTACATTTTTACTTACATGCATTCATTAATTCATTTAATCTAGACAACTCTAATACCTTGAATGGATCTAGGGACTCAACAGGACAAGGTAGAGTGGGGAAAGATTTTCCGAATGGGAACAGGGAATAGGGATGGGGAAGCAGCTGGGCAGGACAGTCAGGCACCATGAGAGACATCCGTTTCAATCTTTGAGGCAATAGGAACCCTTTCTCATTGAAATATATCTGACATATAATGCAGTGTAAATTGAAGGTGTACAACATGTTAATTTGTTAGACTTATATATTGTAATATGATTGCTATTGTAGTGATAATTAGCACCGCTATCACCTCATGTAATTATCTTTTCCTTTTAGTGGCTGGAATAATTAAGTTCTAGTCTCTTAGCAAGTTTGATAGTTATAATACAAAATTATTTTCTCTTTTGACTACATTGTGCATTAGATCTCTAGGGCTTAAAAAAGAAGTGAGTAATCAAGCCATGAAAAGACAGGGAAGAACTTTAAGTTCATGCTTCTAAGTGAAAGAAGCCATTCTGAAAGGCTACATACTGTATCATCCTGACTGCAGGACTTCTGCAAAAGGCCAAATTATGGAGACAATAAAAAAGAATAAGGGGATAGGGAAAAGGAGGGATAAATAAGTAGAACACAGAAAACTTTTAAGGCAACAAAACTACTCTGTATGGTAGATAGATGTCTTTATAAATTTGTCCAAACCCATAGAACATACAACGCCAAGAGTGAACCTTGTGGGACTTCCCTGGTGGTCCAGTGGTAAAGAATCCGCCTTCCAATGCAGGGGACACAGGTTCGATCCCTGGTGAGGGAACTAAGATCCCACATGCCGTGGGGCAAATAAGCCTGCATGCCGCAACTACTGAGCTTGTGTGCCTCAATAAGAGAGCCCGCGTTCTGCAAACTACAGAGCCCATGCACTCTGGAACCTAGGCACTCAACTAGAGAAGTAGCCCGCGCACCGCAACGAAAGATCCCTCTTGCCTCAACGAGGATCCCACGTGCCGCAACTAAGACCTGATGAAGCCAAAAGTAAATAAAATAAATAAATAAATAATAAATAAATCTTTAAAAAAAAAAAAAAGAGTGAACCTTAACATAGACTATAGACCCTGGGTGATACTGATACCACTCTGGTGGGGGATATTTATAATGGGGGAGGCTATGCATGTGTTGCGGCAGTAGGTATAAGGAAAATCGCTGTACCTTCCACTCAATTTTGTTGTGAACCTAAAACTTCTTTAAAAAATAAAATCTAATAAGCATATTTTTAAAATTCAAAAGTGTCGAAAAAAAAAACGGCACCTCTGGTCACAATCCCCAGAGAATCTCTCAAGGAGGAAAGACAGTCTTTAAGAATTACACATGGAGAAATTGGAACCCTTATGCACTGTTGAAAGGATTGTAAAATGGTGCAACCACTATAGAAAACAGCATGGAGGCTCTTCAAAAAAAGTTAATCATAGAGTTAACACATGGTCCAGCAATCCCACTTCTAGATATATACCCCCCCAAAAAAAAATGAAAGCAGGATCTCTAAGAGATATTTGCACACATGTATTCATACCAGTACTACTCACAGTTGCCAAGAAGTGGAAACAACCAAATGACCATCCATATATAGTAAAGTACATTCACCTTAAGTATAGAGCATGATGAATTTACATGCTCACATTCACTCATGTAACTACCACCCAGATCAAGTCAGAGAACATTTTCAGCACCCTCAATGGTTCCCTCATTTCCCTGTCCAGTCAACACCCTCCTCTCCAACTCAGAGGTGTCCACTATTCTGGCCTCAATCACTATAGATGAGTTTTGTCATTTCTTGAACTTTGTATACATGGAATCATATAGTGTATGTTATCTTGTGTCTGGTTTCTTTCACTCAATGTAAGTTCTGTGACATTCATCCATGTTTTTCACCAATAGTTTCTCTTTTTTTATTACAGTATATTATAGCATGGTATGAATATTCAACAATTTATTTATTTCTCTTTTTTCGGTTGTTTCCAGGTTGGGACCATTATTAATAAAGTTGCTCTGAACATTCTTGTACCTGTTTTTAGGTGGACCTATGTAATAACTTCTCTTGGGTATATTTCAGGTCTGAAATTGCTATGTCATAAAGTAATGTATATTTCAGCTACAGTATTTTAAGCAGGATTTTAAATAATAATATTAACTTCCAAGTCCAGTCAAACCTAGCCTGACTTTAAATTCTGTGGATTCCGCACGCTTCTATTCACTCCATAAAAACTTGTTCAGAGTCTGCTACATATCAGGAACATAGCAGTGAAAGAGGAGGATGTGAGCCCTGCCTTCATGAAGCTCACCATCTGGTGGGTGGTGAACAGTGAACTAGAAATTAGAACATGATGAGTATTATGAAGGGGGAAGTGCAAGGCACTATGGGAGCATACAAACAAGGGGTCTGACTGGTCTGAAGCTGGGGGCATTTCCCTGCTTCTACTAAAAGAGTTCCAACAGAGTTAAGAATGAGTTGTGATATAAGTGCTAAATCAGGTGTCAGAAGATCAGGTTCTATTGTAGTTTTCCCATCAGGCAGCTGCGTGACTTGAGGCAAATCTCTTACCTTCCTGGGTCTCACTCACAATAATAATACCATTTTACATTTGTATCAAAGTAAATTGTTCCTCTTAAATTGTTTGGATAAATAAGTCTATAATCTAGTCACCAGTTATACAAAAAGCCACTAGAAAAATAAGTCAGAGAAGTACTGATAGTTCTCTGACAATAAAAAGATAGTTTTAATCCCTTTATATACAAGTGAAGTACAGAAAACTCAGTTCCCTGAAAACAAATTAGTATGTTTAGCTATAAGAATAATTGTTAAGGGTTAGCTAACACTACGGTGGTAATCATTTCACAAAATACAAGTGTACCAAGTCAATCCATTGTATACAAACTTACAGTGTTATATCTCAATTACCTCTCAATTTTTAAAAAGAATAATTGTTAAATTCATAGGAGATTATCATTAATGGGTCTTTAAACAGCAGCCTAGAAAAATGTTTTTGATTACTAAATCAGATTCAGGTATCATGCTAATAGGATTTACCCTCATCACAACACAGGATGAATGTTTGTTCTTAAGTACCTTCTAAGCCAGCAGTCTCAAAAGTAGCCAGGGATACCTGGGGGTTCCCAAGATCATTTCAGGGCCTCTATGATACCAAAATTATTTTTAAAATATTAAGATACTCTCTTCCTTATTCACTCACATTCTCTCATGAGTATAAAACATAGTTTTCCAGAGGCTATGTGATGTTGCAAGAGAGTGAATGCAGAAGCAGCTGTGAAAATCCAGCTGTTTTGCATTGTCAGACATTAAAATGATTTGCAAAAACACCACCACTTTTTCAGGGTGTTTTTGCTTTCAAAAATACAGTTATTTTCCACCAAAATATTTATTTATGTTAACATATAATAAATTGATTGCTGTTCCTTTGAAATTAATAAGTATTTAAATATTTCTCAGTTTTAATTTCTAATATACTAAATATAGGTATAACTCAAATAAATGAAAGCTCTTTAGGACCTTCAATAATTTTTTTTAATATTTATTTATTTTGGCTGCCCCAGGTCACCTGGGAATCTTCACTGCAGCATGCAGAATCTTTTAGTTGTAGCATGCGGACTCTTAGTTGAGGCATGCATGCGGGATCTAGTTCCCCAACCAGGGATCAAACCCAGGCCCCCTGCATTGGGAGCATGGAGTCTTACCCACTGGACCACCAGGGAAGTTCCAGGACCTTCAATAATTTTTTGAGCATGTAAAGCAACCCTGAGACCAAAAAGTTTGAGAACTATTGATCTAAGCCAATGTCTTACAAACATTCCCAGTCTCCTTATGTAACAAGTCCTGGATCAACAGCCTGGCTTTAGCTGTGGTTACATTAGCCAAGATTGAATCAAAGAAAATAGGGCTTCTAGAAAGCAAGGAATAAATTAAAGAATATAGAGTTTATACTTTCTCCTCAAAGAATATTGGGCATATATTTTTTCCTGTCTCCATAAATAGTGTTATGGTTCATGATTCCACATTTACATTCATGATTTTATTTAATCCTCAAAACTTTGAGGTTAATAGAGAAGGCATTATCCTTCCAATCTTACTGATGATGAAACTGACCTAGAGAAATTCATGATGGATCCATGGCCACAAGTCCAACTGGTTGGACTGGGATTGGAATGTAGATGTTTATGATTCCCAATCTAGTGTGCTTTCCATGTAGCAGAAGGAAGGAACTGTATCTGAATATTCTCTAAATAATCAAGATCATCTTTTCTCTAAAACCTACTTTTACCAAACCTGAAAGTATCTTCAAAGAAGCGAATTATCTGGAAGTATCTTTATCCTTCAAGGGTAAAAAAAAAATCAGATGTCCATTTTGTCTTTGCATTCACTAGAAGTAAGTATGGTCTAATTTGGGTTAGAAGCAAATATATATCTTCTGAGACAGACTACATGTTAAGCTTATATATTGGATAAAAAGAATGCAAGCTCTCTCTTTAACACAGCAAACTGATAGCAGTTAAATACCTTATGAAAACCAAGTGAGTTTTTAAATTTAAAAAGTCAGATTTTGCAATTATTTTCTAAAATCAGCCGTTGGTTGTTTTGTGATATACTGATAATTTTATTGTTTTTCTAATGCTCTGCATAGTTTGATGGATTTTCCCCTATAATATGATTAATTTCTTAAATGAATGATTAAGTGATGCCTGATGCTTCTATTTCTACTTGAGATCAATGGCATGCCAACTTCTAATTTAAGGAATCAACAAAAATGGCATATAAATAGAAAAATTTAGTCCTCTTTTCTGACTAAGGTTGTCTGGCTTTAAGCAGACAAGGATCTTACTTTCAATTTGAGTTTAGGTGAACAAGAGATTCAAATCATGAAGACAAGTTCTATTACTTCTATATTCACAGGAATAGCAATAAATTGAAGAGACTGAACCAGGTAATTAGAGCCAGGAGAATCTTTGACATAGGTAAACGACAAAGTTGATAGAAAGGCTTCAAATCTTCTTAAATATAAAAGAATTTTAACATTTTTCTTTCATTATTCCATATTTTTTATTTTGTAAAATTTCTTCTAATTAAGTTTCATAATCACTAAGATCTTTTTTTTTTTAACTTTTTATTTTATATTGGAGTATAGCCAATTAACAATGTTGTGATAGTTTCAGGTGCACAGCAAAGCAACTCAGCCATACATATACGTGCATCCATTCTCCCCCAAACTCCCATCCCATCCAGGATGCCACATAACATTGAGCAGAGTTCCCTGTGCTATACAGTAAGTCCTGGTTGGTTATCCATTTTAAATATAGCAGTGTGTACATGTCGATCCCAAACTCCCTAACTATCCTTACTCCCCACCCTTTCCCCCTGGAAACCATAAGTTCATTCTCTAAATCTGTGAGTCTGTTTCTGTTTTGTAAATAAGTTCATTTGTATCATTTCTTTTTAGATTCCACATATAAGGGATATCATACGATATTTCTCTTTCTCTGCCTGACTTACTTCACTCAGTATGACAATCTCTAGATCTATCCATGTTGCTGCAAATGGCATTATTTCATTCTTTTTAATGGCTGAGTAATATTCCATCGTATATATGTACCACATCGTCTTTATCCATTCCTCTGTCAATGGACATTTAGGTTGCTTCCATGTCCTGGCTACTGTAAACAGTGCTGCAATGAACACTGGGGTGCATGTATCCTTTCGGATCATGTTTTTCTCCAGATATATGCCCAGGGGTAGGATTGCAGGGCCATATGGTAGCTCTATTTTTAGTTAAGGAACCTCCATACTGTTCTCCATAGTGGCTGTACCAAGTTACATTCCCACCAACAGTGTAGGAGGGTTCCCTTCTCTCCACACCCTCTCCAGCATTTATTCTTTGTGGATTTTTTGATGATAGCCATTTTGATTGGTGTGAGGCGATATCTCATTGTAGTTTTAATTTGCATTTCTCTAATAATTAGCAATGTTGAACATCTTTTCATGTGCCTCTTGGCTATCTGTATGTCTTGTTTGGAGAAATGTCTTTTTAGGTCTCCTGCCCATTTTTTGATTGGGTTGTTTGTTTTGATGATATTAAGCCTCATGAGCTGTTTGTAAATTTTGGAGACCAATCCCCTGTCAGTCACGTCATTTGCAAATATTTTCTCCCAATCTGTGGGTTGTCTTTTTATTTTGTTTATGGTTTCCTTTGCTGTGAAAAAGCTTTTGAGTTTAATTAGGTCCCATTAGTTTATTTTTGTTTGTATTTCCATTATTCTGGGAGACAGATCACAAAAGGTATTTCTGCAATTTATGTCAAAGAGTGTTCTGCCTATGTTTTCCTTTAGGAGTTTTATAGTGTCTGGTCTCACATTTAGGTCTTTAATCCATTTTGAGCTTATTTTTGTGTATGGTGTTAAAGAATGATCTAATTTCATTTTTTTACATGTAGCTATCCAGTCTTCCCAGACACTGATGAAAGAAATCAAAGAAGACACAAACAGATGGAAAGATATACCATGTTCATGGATTGGAAGAATCAATATTGTCATAATGACTATACTACCCAAGGCAATCTACAGATTCAGTGCAATCCCTATCAAATTACCAATGGCCTTTTTCACAGAACTAGAACAAAAAAATCTTAAAATTTGTATGGAGACAAAAAAGACACTGAATAGCCAAAGCAATCTTGAGAAAGAAAAACAGAGCTGGAGGAATCAGACTCCCTGACTTCAGACTATACTACAAAGCTATAGTCATCAGAACAGTATGGTACTGGCATAAAAATATAGATCAATGGAACAGGATAGAAAGCCCAGAAATAAACCCACGCAGCTATGGTCAATTAATCTACAACAAAGGAAGCAAGACTACACAATGGTGGAAAGACAGTCTCTTCAATTTTAACACTTATTAATGAATTATCAATCACTTTTAAAATATGTCAATATCTTGGACTAACATGGAGCTTTTCTGACTTCTCCAAATAAATGTCAAACGTGTGAAGTGCGAATTTCCAACTTTTATATTTGAAAAAATTCAGATGGTATTAGTCATCTTGGTATTATAATTAAAACTGGAATTAGAGAGAAGGAGTGGGGTTGAGGGCTGGAATGGAAAGTGAGGTAATAATTTTTCTTTTGAAACTACTTTCTCAAATTTGACTAGAGTAATCCCAAACTATCCCCATCATGATTACAATGGAAGATGACAAATTTGCCAAGTTTTGGTGCTTTGGAGCTGTTTTTATAACAGAATGATGCAACATTCAACTTGCCAAGAACAAAACAAGAGAGTGGGAAAGGAGAAATCCCTCAGTCTCTTAATGAAGTGCTCTTAGCTTTGCAAGGGAATGGCCGGTCAACACCAAGTTGTACTCTCCCCCAAGCAAGTCACAACATTTCAGAAGTAATTTAGTTTCAGCAAAAATAATCATAAATTCCCTTCTTCGAAAGGCCAACCACCACAGTCACAGGTTGGGCCATTTGATCATTGGGGAATTTGAAGATAATGCAAGCTTTGAAAATGTGAACTATGCTGCTTTTGCACACTCCCTATACTACCACCATAATGAAATGCTCCTGGATATTTAGTGAGGGAGGCAATTCACTAGAGACGCTGATGAAATTTTCCATCTCTTTCCATAGCTTCCCACAAAGAGAGACCTTCACCTTGGTATTTTCAGGTATCATTGAGTTTATCTCGACATTTAAAACAAGTTATCATCAGTGTAGATTAACGGCACCCTATTCCACAGATTGAAAAGGGAATTCAAAAAAGAGGCACTATCCAAAGAGGGATGGAATTTCTTTTTCAAACCAAGTTCCATTTCTACGCCTATGCATCAATGCATATTTCTGGTACACTGTCTTACCACTCTACCCTAGAAGTTTGTAGCATGTGTTTTCAAATTATTCACTAGTATGCATAAATATTAATCAAATAGATTATTTCCCTTAAGATTAGACTTAATTTCAATGTGTAACATAAATCTGGGCCAAGTAAATATCCTCTGACATTTGTGGTAGATTCTGCTCCATAGGCTAAGGCTTTGGGGGCATATTTTGTGGGGGCTTAGTAGCATCTGCTAATTATCAAGAAGCAAAGGAATGTATTTTATGATGACTCTTTCCTGGAAAGATAAATAGAAACTTAACTTTTCAACATCCATTCCCTTTAAACCTTAAATTAAGAGCACTTTTACAACTGATAATCCAGCTTTACAATGATAACCTAGTGGTGGGGAAAACATATTTTCTTTCCAGCCACTTAAAAATAGACAATCGCCTTGTGAAGAGGTCTTTTGGTGGTGGAATATATTACACATTTTTTCAATCTAACCCCAAGGCAAAGTTGATTTACAGAAACTTGAAATGGCCATATGTTTTCTAACATGTTTGATTCCTAAGTAATCTAAGTACCATTTTACAGCATTTTTAGATACAAACAAAGCTGTTGGTTTTGTTACTTTCAGAATCAAATCAAATCAATGTTCTCCTATCTAAAAGTCTTAGGTCAGCATCAAATTAGCAAGAAGTTGTTTTTTGGTGGTCTCTCTCCCGGGCAAGTGCAGGAAGATAATTAAGCATTTAGGATGTGGTCATCCGACCTGCAGACCTTTGGTTCAGTGCATTATTAAACTACAATCACTGGAGTCATGGATCCTAATACCAGGACAACTTTTAACCTCCCAGATAATTCACTTTCTGAGTTACACTTTGGCAATATTCTCCTCCTGACTCAGATTAAGAGACACTGCCTATAAGTTTACAGTACCCACTATTTTATTTATTATAAGATTGTAACTGAAAACATTGTCAACTGCATGATAAATTTTTAAACTAATATTTATAAAGCATTCAGTAAGTTACCAAGCATTTTTCCCACATTACTTTACTTAAACTTCCCAAAAACACTATGAGGAAGGTGGTTTTATTCTTATTTTGCCAGTAGAAAACAAAAGCTTAGAAAAGCCCAATAACTTGCCCAAAGTGAGAAGCTAGTAGATGAAAGAATCAAGATTTGAACCCATGTCTACCTGATGCCAAAAACCTATTGTCCTCATGGGGAATCTATCTCAAGTCTAGTCACCTGTGAAGCTAATTTTCCTGGGTGACAGCATGATTTTCCTTGTGAATATAGAAACCATACAATCTACGTTGGTCCCATTATTACTTTGGCCTACTAAGCTCATCTTTTTTTTTTTTTAATTATTTCATTGGGGTTCTTTTTTGGTAATTCTTCTTAGGAAAATGTCAAGCAATAAGCAAAAGTATAAAATGGAAAGTTTTAAAAACTAACAAAATTCTACCACTCAGAAACAGTTTAATTCCTAAAAATCAGCTCCTTCTAAAGAGCAAAATAATTGATAATATGCAATGTTGGTGAGGACAGATAAAACAGACATATTTATATCCTGCTAGAGAAAGAGAAAGGGGGAAAAATCTTTCTGGAAAGCCTCTGGCAGCTAACAAAAGAGTTTTTAAAATGTCTGTCCCTTTGACTTTGCAATATTACTCCCTGTCCTACACAATCAGGAAGAGGGACAGAAATTTATATTACTTTTTTTTTTTTTAAGCTGCGTTTTATAGCTACTTTATTTATTTATTTATTTATTTTTGGCTGTGTTGGGTCTTCGGTTCGTGCGAGGGCTTTCTCCAGCTGCGGCAAGCGGGGGCCACTCTTCATCGCGGTGCGGGGACCGCTCTTCATCACGGTGCGCGGGCCCCTCACTATCGCGGCCCCTCCCGCTGCGGGGCACAGGCTCCAGACGCGCAGGCTCAGCAGTTGTGGCTCACGGGCCCAGTTGCTCCGTGGCATGTGGGATCCTCCCAGACCAGGGCCCGAACCCGTGTCCCCTGCATTAGCAGGCAGACCCTCAACCACTGCGCCACCAGGGAAGCCCTATATTACTTTTTATAAATTATTTTATAAATTTACAAGCAAGATGTTACTTATAAAAGAATTAAAAAAGAAAAGTAGAGACAACATAAACATTCAAAATTAGAAAAGATTTTCATTGTGAAATATACAAACAATAAAATATCACACATCATTAAAAATCAAATTACTCATGATATAATTTAAGTGAAAAAGCATAATTATTTTGTAATATTATTTTAATAAAATTATTTACTGCAACAGTAAATATTTGTATATTGATATTAGTAGTAGTAATATTAATGTATCAATGCTATTATCAATATAGTAAATATGATATATTGATCAAATACTAATATAATATTGATATCAAGTGTTTTGATATATATGTTGATATTAATATATTGATAGTGACTATCAATTGCTATATTAATAAAATATTAATATGGTGATATTATATTCATTTTAGTTTAATAATATCTAGCAATTAATTGAGTGTTCCCCTCTATGCCAGGCCCTGTGTTAAAATATTTTTATAGATTATTCAATTTAGTCCTTATAAAAATACTATAAATACTCTTATTCTGTATTTTAACTTTAATAACTATTTTGAAATAACTTTGTACTTAAAGAAAACTTTCATGAATATTACAAAGAACACTTCCATACCCTTCACTTGGATTTACCAATTAACATTTTGCCATGTTTGCCTTATCTTTTTCTTTTTGTCTCTCTCTCTCCATAGGCACACATACATTTTCTGAACAACTTTAGTAAGTTGTATACATCATGTCCCCTTACTCCTAAGCACTTCACTGTGTGTTTCCTTACAACAGGCATTTTGTTTCATACCCACAGTATAATAATCAAGTCAGGAAATTTCACATTCATACTATACACTATATTGTCCCCATAATGTCCTACATAGCACTTTTTTTTTTCAGATCCAGGATCCAATCCAGGATCACTCACTGCATTCAGATGTTTGGACCAAAGAGTTAGTCTCCTTTAATCTGAGCGGCTCCTCAACTTTTGTTTTTCATGACATGGACATGTTTTAAGTGCATGGGCCATGTATTTTGTAGATTTCCCCACAATTTGTTTTCCTTTCATGTTTGGCAAGAATGCTATATATGTGATATTGTGTCCTCAGTGCATCATATCAAGAGGCACATGACATCCATTTATCACATAACTGGAGATGTTAAATAAGGCTGAAACCATCAGGTAGTGTCAGCCAGATTTCTCCACTATAGTTACCTTTCTTTTTAGGGGGATTCTTTGAGAGTATATATATATGAATCACCTCATCAAACTTTCACCCACTATTGTAATATGTATAGATATTTGTCTGAATCAGTTTTTACTATAATGGTCATAAAATAGTGAGCTACCTCCATCATTCCTGGCTTTCTCATTTAATAAAGAGATTTGCTTTTTCTTTTACTTATTTATTTGTTTATTCACTGTCTCTATGGACTCACAATCTGTATTTTATTCAATGAATTATAATCCATTGCTCTCATTATTTTCTTTTTTCATAGCTCTTATGATGTGGTTAATTTTCATTTCAGTTTGACTCGGCCACAGGGTGGCCACATATTTGGTTAAACATTATTCTGGGTGTTTCTGGGAGGGTGTTTTTGGATGTTATTAACATTTAAATCAGTAGACTGAGTAAAGCGGATTGCCCTCCATAATATGAGTGGGCCACCTCCCATCACTTGAAGACCTGAATAGGATAAAAATGCTGACCCTTTCCCAGGTAAGGAGAATAATTCCTGCCTGGTGGTCTTCAAACTGGGATTTCATCTTTTTACTGCCTTTGGATTCGAACTGAAACACTGTCTATTCCTAGGTCTCAAGCCTGCCGGCCATTGGACTGGAACTACCCCTCAGCTCCCCTGGATCTCCAGCTTGCTTACTCACTCTGCACATCTTGGGACTTGCCAGCCTCCATAATCACATGAGCTAATTCCTTACAATAAATATACTACCAAATATGTTCTTAAATTCCTTCTAACAAATATACAAAATTTTATATTATATAAATATATAAATTCTATTGGTTCTGTTTCTCTGGGGAACCCTGACTAATACAAGTTCCCATTATTCCTTAAGTACATCCTTACTTTTTAGACAAAAATATGTTCCAGGCCCTGTTTCTCTTCCCTGGCCCTGGAATTGGCCATTAATTCAAGAAGCACTAACTATTTTTAATGTGGTATGATATTTGAAAACCAAAATCTGTTGGGGGCAGGGGTTGCTTCTAAGTCTTTTCAGTGTGTATTTAAGAAATGTTTGTGTGAGTATACATTCACATATGTGTGTATCTACAGATGTATAAATATACACTATTTATATATGTATATATAAATAGCATGAGTATATATAAATACACTTACATATGTATAATATGTATGTATGTATGATTACATACATTTGTATTCCCTGCAGAATTCTTATGTTGAAACCTAATGCCCAAAGGGATGATAGGAAGTGGGGCCTTTGAGAGGTACTCAGATCATGAGGGTGAGGCGCTCATGAATGGGATTAGTGCTTTTATAAAAGAGGCCCCACAGAGCTCCCTAGTCCATTCCGCTATGTGAGATTAAAGTCAGATGACAGCTGTCTATGAGGATGTGGTCCTCACCAGACACTGAATCTGCCGACTCCTTGATCTTGGACTTCCCAGCCTCCGGAACTATAAGAAAGAAATTTCTGATGTTTACAAGCCACCTACTCTATGGTAATTTTTTATAGCGGCCTAACAGACTTAAACAACACATAGGTATATGTATAGATATACAGACATTCCTACTGATACCTCCAATTGCAGTCCAACACCAATCACCACAGTGTTCTTCCCAGCCTTCCCCTATTCCATACTTGTACCCCTCTTCCCCAACTGTGAGAAGTCTGGCTGCCAGCATCATCAATATATTTACTCAACTGCTCAGTCCTACCATATACAGAAAGTAGTTTCAGAATTACTAAACCCATACAATGCAAAAAAAAAGTAACTTAATAAATATAGTTCAAAAATGTCTTTTGGGGCTTCCCTGGTGGTGCAGTGGTTAAGAATCCGCCTGCCAATACAGGAGACACGGGTTTGAGCCCTGGTAGGGGAAGATCCCACATGCCGCGGAGCAACCAAGCCTGTGTGCCACAACTACTGAGCCCGCATGCCACAACTACTGAAGCCCGCGCACCTAGAGCCTGTGCTCCGCAACAAGAGGAGCCATCTAAATGAGAAGCCTGCGCACTGGAATGAAGAGTAGCCCCTACTCGCCACAACTAGAGAAAGCCCACAAGCAGCAACAACGACCCAACACAGCCAAAACTAAATAAATAAATTTATAAAAGAAAAAAAATGTCTTTTGACTAACAATAGCCAAAATACCATGTTCAAATTTACTCAATTTAGCTCTTCTTCACACTTCTAAGCAGTTATATTAATTTACTGAAAATTGAGTTCATCTACTTCTGTTTATAGTCCATTTTAAGGTTTTTTTCCCCTACATTCTTGTTGATTCAAATTTTTTGAGAGTGAAATAACATTAGCATGATGCCCAAAATCAAAACTACACAAGAGAATATACTCAAAGAAGTGTCACTCACTGTCCTGTACTTTCTACCCTGTTCCCATCCACCCCCGTAGGTAATCAGTCTCATTAGTTTCTGATTTATCCTTCTTGCAATGTATATTTTATTATTACCTACGTTTCTTACACAAAGGTAGTATACTGTATATATAGTACTCCTTTGCCTTTTGCTTCTTTCACAAGACATTACTTCATTTCTGTTTATGGAGCTATTTATCCTTTTCTCTTAAACTTGCATGGTTCCTCTTAATTTAAATGTTTCATAGTTTATTCAATAAAAATTTCCTACATTTGAGGATTTAGCTTATTTTCAATATTTTGCAATCGTGAATAATGTTGCAATGAGTAATCTTGTGCATGTATATTTCATATTGTGAAGACACATCTTCAGAGTAGATTCTTTGCAGTAGGATTATTGGATCAAAATGTAAACATATATGTAGTCTGTTTAAGAATTGCCAAATTCCTCTCTATAAGGGTGTGCAGTATCTGAGAGTGCCTGTTTGTCCCCTACCTCACTGACAAAGTGTGTTGTCAAGCCTTAAACCTTTTGCCATTAATTTGCATTTATCTTATTGAAGATAAGAGAAATTGAATGCTTTTTCATATGTTCAGTAGCCATTTTTACCTATTTTTTGGTGGGTTATCATTCATGTCTTTTCCCATTTTTCTATCAGGTTTTTGTTATCCTCCCTCTTTAACATATGAGGCTACAGACTCAGGGAAGAGAAGTAACCCAGGGCCATCCATGTAGGAATCGCTGGAGCTGAAACTGGATGTTGACTATATAAGGGACAAAGTTGCACAAATTATTTTTGTTGTTGTTTTTGGATCTTTAGACTTAACTCTCCAAATTTTCTGCCACAGTAAACATACATTAATTTGACAATTAAAAGTAAAAATAAACTAAGGTTTAAATATTTTTAAAAAGAAAGAAAGAGAAGAAAAACCAGCTGCTCCTTAAGTCACAACAACTTTCAACAGTCTGCCAGGATAATCTGTACCTCCAAGGTGGGAACAACCAGGCCTGCAGGCTGCCAGCTGCCAGAGGCTGCAGGAGTTTGCCATATTTGTGTTTATTTTAAATGAAAAGGTAAAAACATCGGGAGAAATAGGAAGAAAATATTGAGAAGGTGACATCTGAGAAGACTGAGACTGCATATTGAGGCCAAGCAGCAAATGGGGAACAAAGGCACGTCTTCTAAAATCAACAGCTTGAGATTCGTAAGAGAAACAAGAGAAAAGGAGGAGAGGCAGCTTACCAATAAGACATAAATCTCAAGAGATGGTTTCAGGGTCTCAGATGTGACTAGGGTGAAGTGGTCAGCACAGAGAAGAATGTAAAAGTAATACAGTCAGTTTGCTACCTCAAAGAACTGAGAAATGGCAAAGTCTGACACGGTGAGCTATAAATTAATTCTGCTAAGCAGTGGTTCTCAGCCCTGACAGCAGATTAACGTCACCAGAGGAGCATCTAAAACATACAGAAGACTGGGCCCAATCTTCAGAAAATTAAAGAAGAATCTCAGGGATGGGCTGCTGGCATCCCGTCAAGAACCATAGGTCTAGCCAATGTATAATACAAGAGGGACCTTCTTGAACGTTTTCAGACTTTCTTTCAAGGTTTAGAGAAAGAGGTCAGCTCTATATTTTAATTCAACAAGTCTACTCAACAGTGCATATAAAGAGATCATATTACCATCATCTTCTTCTTCATCGTCACCACCACCACCACCACTACCACCACACAAACACCACCGTCACCATCATCATAGCTCCCATTTAGTGAATCCCTACTGTGCCCCAGATCCTATGCCAAGTACTTTACACTCTTCAATATATTCTAATCTTCATAGCAACTCTTCAGGGAAGGTATTATCATTTTTATTTTAAAGCTGATGAAACTAAAGTTCAGAGAGATTCAAAGGTTTACTCAAGTCAGGTCTTGGCATATTTTCCATTCCATTCAGTATTGTGATTGCACCATGTTGTTCATGTTTGTCAACTTCACCAACTATACTTACTTTATAATAGAATTCCATTCCTAGATAGACTCCCAAGAGAACTGAGTGCCTGTATCTAAAAACACATTTGTGCAAGAATGTTCATAGCAACCAGAGCAATTCTATCCATAATAGCCCCAAAGTAGAAACAACACAAGAGTCCATTAGCAGAAGAAAGGATAAACAAATTGTGGGATGTCCACACCCTGAAAAACTACTCAGCTATTAAAGAGAACAAACTTCCAAATTGATATACACAACAACATGGACAAATTTCAAAGACATTTCAAAGAAAATAAGACAGATACAAAAGAACACATATTGTGTGATTCCATTTATATGAATTTTGAAAGACAAAATTAATTCATGGTGCCAGATATCAGAAGAGTGGTTACACTTGGGGGGGAGGGGTTTATGTGGTCACATAGGTGTGTACATATGTAAAAGTTCATTGTTAGGCATTTGAGATCTGTGCATTTTACTGTATGTAAAAGAGACCTCAATCAAGTACTGTAATTACAAAAATAAATAAAAGGAAATTCACTCAAGGCACAAATCTAGTGGTTGAGCCAACACAAGAGAACCCAGGCTTGTCTGAGACAAAGCCTAAGATCTATAAATAGGACCACTTTCCTTCTAGCTGGGTATTAACTGCTTCCATTCAAGTCTCACAGTTATTCAAAAGAACTCATAATGGTCCAAATGCCTAATCTTAGGAGAATGATTAAGTAAATTATGGTATGCCCACATAATGAAATATAATTCAGCCACTAACTGATGATTATGAAGATTTTAAAGCAATAAAACAAATGCTTATGATATAATATATGTGAAATAAAGCAGAATATTGAATTATATCTATCTAAATGATTACAATTATGTAAGCATTAGGAATCTCAATAAGTAAGAGCTAGATGGGAGCATTAAAAACTCTTAATCTGTTGTAATTGAGAGACTGTGGCTGATTTTTGGGTATTCGATTATCATTATTATTGTTATGGTATTGTCTTGACAATGAATTATAAAGGACACAATATATATAAAATCTTTAAAATCATTATGCAACATATTTCCAATTAAATGAATCTAACAGGTTCTATCTAGAATCCACCCTATTGTTATGATCCAGAATTATGCTGGAGGGTGAGTGGGGCTGTTAAATTAGTCTGATTCTTCCAGTAACTGAAGTTTCTTGGGTGGGACCAGTTTTAGAGCCAGTCCTCTCTAATTTGAAAATTAATGATGACATAACATATAACTACATGTAACTGAAAAGTAAAAACAAAGAAATAAGAATAAAATATTTTAAAGGGGCTATTTGAAAAGCCAAACTCCAGTATATTAAAGAATATGAATATGAATTTTTGATAAGGAATACCAGTATGAGTCATTATTTGTTGCTTGCAGTTGTGGTCTGTTAGAGGACAATGCCCATTCCAGTTTGTTTCGTACAAGCTCAATTTTTTATTTGTGTGTTATTCAAGAGAAGCACAATATGTCTGTATTGTTAGTTTAAAACAATGGCATACACTTTTGGTTAAATATGGCAGATTAGAACACATACATTTTTCTCTGCTTCTTTCCCAAATCCTACAAAAATGTCAATAAAAGTATAAAGTGACACAAGTCCACTCAGCCAAACAGAATAGTAAGATGACAGCAGATGAGTCTATCAACTGATGAATGGATAAACAAAATGTGCGACAGCCATACAACTGAATAGTATTCAGCCATAAAAATAAATGAAATGCTAATCCATGCTACAACATGGGTGACCCTTGAAAACTTAACACTAAGCGAGAGAAGCCAGTCACAGAAGTCATATATTTTATGATTCCATTTATATGAACTATCCAAAAAAGGTACATCCATAGTGACCAAAAGCAGATTAGTGGTTGCCAGGGGCTGGGGTGGTTATGGGGGGGGGGTGGGGGATGGGGAATGACTGCTTAACGGGTATGGAGTTTCTTTGGGGGATGATAAAAATATTTTGAACTAGATGGAGGTGGTGGTCGCACAACATTGTGAATGTACAAAATACCAATGAATTATATACTTTTAAATGGTTACTTTAATGTTATGTGAATTTTATCTCACTTTTTTAAAGATGACACCAGATGAGAGATGAATACAAAATCTAGGAGATGGCAAATAAATGGACGAATGACAATTGACTTACAGAGTAAATGAAAACTTACATCTGCGATGTAGGAGGTTTCTTCTCTAGGGAAAATTAACAGCTGAGTAAAAAATAACTACCCATGAAGTCTTAGCACCTTCTTACCTGTCAATAAACCATAGACAGAAATGACCTTTAGATACCTCACTCTTAAATATGAATGAAATTGATAGCCAAAAATCCACAAGACATTTGAGGAAATATTACACCCATGAAATAAGAACACAATGTCATATTTTAAAGAGTATTAAGAAAGCAAGAAGTAATATTGGAAATTAAATATATGACAGGAGAAATTAAAATTTCAAAAGAAGGTTTAGAAAATATAATTGAGAATAAGAAAGACAGAAGGTAGAACACAAAGACAGATGAGGAAAATAGGAGAGAGAAGGTAAGTAAAGAGTCAATCCAACTAGTTAGCATTCAGAAAAAGAATAAAGATAGAGGTGGGGGGGGGGGGGGTAGAGTGAATAAAGACCCACAAAGACATCCAGGTCTTCATTCTTGGAACCTGTGAATGTTACCTTATATGGGAACAGAGACTTTGCAAGGGTGATTAAGTTCAGAATTTTGAAACAGAGAGATTATCCAGGTGAGTCCTAAATGCAATCACGAAAGCTCTTATAAGAGGGAGACAAAGGAAGAATAGACACAGAATAGGAGCAGGTGACACGACCACAGAGGCAGACACTGGAATCATGTGGCCACAAACCAAGGGATACCTCTTTCCCCTTTGGAGTTGGGGATGTATGGGATGATTTTTGTTTTTTCTTTGGGGGATTTTCTTGGTTTGTTTTGTTTGCGTGTTTCTTTCTTTTTTTTTTTTTTTTCTTTTAATGCCATCAGTAGAAGAATCCCTGGAAAAGTTTAATACAATTTTTGTGGGTTCATCAGAGCCCTGCTGACTTGCTAAGCTTTTACCTACCCTTTATGTCATCCTCTCACTCAGTTTTGCACTAACTCTTTTCTACACTACAAATCTTTTACAACACCTGCGATTTGCTAGATAGCTTCTAGTGTAATAGAGGGTATAGCAGTGCAGCCTCCAAAATTGCTCAATACACTTAGAGATCTCTAGCTTAATGATAATCCTAATTATTTTCTACTTATTGAGTTAGCACTGGCAAGCATTATCTACATGTTTTAATAATTTTTACTGGAAAACACCTATAATAAAACTAGAAACCAGTCAATATTTTTCACGCAATACAAATGAAATTATTCTTCTCGTAGTTAAGTTAGTAACAATTGCCTATTTCAACAAGTATAAAGAAATTGGAGCAAAAATAACCTGTTCAGTCAGTTAGAGCCAGTTCTGCACACAAACAAATTGAAAGAATCATTAGTGGCGCTTATTAAATATGTAGTTCGTGAGTTATAGACTCTAAAAATTTCTTTCTGATGGAGACAACAACAAAAACTCATAAGCATGTAGCCAAGGATTGTAATTCAATCTCTATATACCATAAACCCGAGTCGTGTATGTAATTACACAGAAGGAATTACACAGACAGTATCAACGACCTTTTACCCATGATAATGGATGTGATCTTAGCTTACAATCCTTTTCATGACATGAAGGGTTTCATTGCTTCCAGGAGTTTGTACACTCCTGTTTTATCATTCAGTGAGAAAATCTATTAAAAAAAAACAAAACAAAACTAAGATACACCAACTGAACACCTGAATGAGAGATATCCAGAGTCTCTCCCATCCCATACAATTTCCCGTAGTAACTGGAGTTTGCGGGCACTCAGAACTGTTAGCATTTGATGGAATCTGGGTTGATACTTTCCATTGCAAAACAGAGTCTGCAAACTGAGTTAGAAAACATATGAAAAAGGAAATGGAGACTTGCCAGAAATCCCCACTTCACTCAATATGTATTTCTATTTGTAAATATGCATGTCCACCTTCTTCCAGGAAGAATTGAATGAATCCTTGACATTTCTCCATCTGTACCAAGCAACTCGTTCTTACTTCTTTGCACAACCTGAAAATATTTACTTTTATCCCTAACCCAGGGAAATGCAACAATATCTAAATCTTCAAGAAGTTTAATATTTCAGAAGAAAGGGTTTTGCCTTTCTAAATAAAAAAAATGCAGAGAATGAAAAAGTTTGGAAAGATAGGGAGTATCGGAGATATTGGCTGCTATAGTGGAAAGAGAAAAACTTTGAAGAAATCAGGAAAGTAATAAGAGCCATTATTAAGATGTGTACAAGATCCTTATAAATCTAATGTGTAGGATCTATTTCCAAATAAAATATACTGTAGATTCTATACATGCTTAGATCACAACTGTATTGTGTTTCCCAAGAAAAGTTTTTAAAACAACGATCCCTGTCAACTAAGATAACATGACTTTAATTTCCCTATAATTGCTAATTTTGGACTAATATTTTATTATGCTACTTATTTTGTTTAGTCTTTCCTTAAAATCACATACTCATATGGCTTTCTCTCCAATTAAGTTATATAAGTCTTGAGATCAGAGGCTACGTTATTCTTTCTATATTTACCATAGTCTCTGGAACAATGCCGTTCATACTGCATGCACTTAATAAATAGTATTAAATAAATTTTGTAGACATAGTTGATCTTAAATGATCAACAGCAAAACCAAATCAGGACTTTCTGAATGCCTCCAATATATTAAAATATACTTCTGAGTGTATGTGTGTATGTGTGTGTTTGTGTGTGTGTGTGTGTGTGTATGTATGTATATACTTTTGTGAACATTGTAACATCTTTGACAAAGGTCCTTTGTTTTTTCAACTTTAAGATGAGGAAAGTAATTATAATAGTAGTTATAATATAGAATAGTTGTGAAAGCACGCCAGATAATGAGTGTAAAAATGATCAGGAAAAAAGTCACAATACCATATAAATGTAATAATTGTATTTAAAAGATAGTGTTAATGATTGACAATATTCATTAATGAAAGGTTTTATAAAAATATTATCTCTAATTTCACGTTTCTTCATCTGTCACCTGCTATACTTTTTCAAACCCTAGAGTCTATAGTATTTTTCCCGTCTAATAATGAACTTCATAAAAGGAAAAACAAAAAAACAAAAAACGGTCCCTGGGAATTAGTAAAAATTCCTGAGAGATCTTCAGACCTCCAAAGGCTGTGGAAATGGTGGTGCCCAAACCTGTATTTTGAAGGAGTAAAAGGGAACCAACTAGTAACTGGATTATAGGTGGAGTAGAGAGAAAATTACACTAAGGTGTGATGAAATAAAATTATTTTAAAGCAGGACAAGAACATTTTTAAACATGAAATCCTCTCTCTGCCCATTTGAGCCACTACCCCTTCCCCTTTAGTGTGCAGTGTGCATCTGATTATACATTAACTAGATCCCCTTAGGAGACACAGGGATGTCTACTCGCCAAAAACAAAAGCAGTTTCCTCCTGACACCAGCAAGGTAGCTCCTTAAGAGAAAACATTCCTGTCTCAATCCTGTAAGGGGTCACAATAACCCACTACTTGCTTTGTTGGACTATGCAAACTGTCAATATGTTACTCTGGTATATAACCCTTTGTCTCCAAAACTCATAGAACTGTGCCTTGACCTCTAACAGGAAGAACAGTCCTCAGAGTTTTCTGAAAGACCGTCTCCTGGATCATAATCCTCTGGTTGGCTCAAATAAAACATTCCATTTCTTTCTTAGGTTGACTATGATTATTTTTTGTTTTCAGGAGTATACATATGTATTTACAGTATGCTGAGGAAAATAGGAAGGACCAGGGGAGGGTGGAGATATCTAGCAGCCATGAGCTGGGATGCACTAGGCTAGATGGTGGCAGAGGGGCTGGCCTCTCATTTGTCCTCAGGAGCCCTTTACTGTCCCATAGCCTTCTGATGGGGGCCTGGAACCTCAGACTGGAGCACGCATTCTCTGTGCCCCATCACCTGAGACAGCAATGCGCCTCAGATGATGAAGAACGTTGGCTGGTTTCTTCTGCCTTTTAGTGAGTCCTGGGGCTTTTGTTTTGTGTGGGGTCAGGGTCTTCCTCCTGTCTTGTTACTGAATTCAGTGGAATTCCATGCTTGAAAAAGAGCATGACACCAATCAGGTAGAGGAACTCTAGGTCCATCTCACAGAAGAGACTGACTCTTGTTTCTTTTTCTCTTCCTTCACGTTTTTCTAAATCAATCATTGAAACAGAATGACATCAGGAATGGGAACTCCAGGGAAAGATGAGGACATCTAGTCAAGGAGAATAGCTGGGAAAAGGCAACGGGGACCAGGGCTTCTTTCCAAAGCTCACAGACCATCCACCTGCATGTGGCAGAGGGCTCCAGAGTAACCCCAAACACTGTGATTCAGGGGCCATTGAATGGCTTATTAGGAGAGTTCAGAACACCTGAGGTGAACGGGTCCTCAAAATGGCTCATGAGCCATCTTCTCACCTTAGGTGTCTGTGAGCCAAGCCTCCCCATTTTGTTACAGCTGATCTGTGAGCAATGCTGAGCCCCTGAGATCAGATACTACTCCACCTGTGCTAAGGGAGCAGAATCCTATAGAAAGGAGCATACATGTTCCTGAAGACCTGAGATTCTATCTTTCTCTGGTAGAGGACCACTGTCTGAAATACCAATCAGGACCACATGCAGAAAACACTTTTTCATTTGAATTTTCCAGGAAGGTCAGTAGAAAATATTTTTATCCACTTTAACAATGAATAGCATGGAAAGAATCACAATTAAATCAATACAGAAAGTCACATAATTCATTAATGAACATCACATCATTCATTCAATAATGAATGTCTTCTACCTGCTTAGAAAGAGGAGAGTGAATAATGGGTCCCAGTCTCTCATTTTCTTTGTCTTTCAGCATCAACGTAGAGGCAGGAAGAACAAAATGGGAACTTTAAAAGGTAAGGTTCTACTATTCAACCCCTGGTTCTAACAGGGTTATCTTTCATCTCTCCTTTCCATGAGGTCCCAGGGCCACCATGGCTGAAGACGTCAATTCCTAGAGCCGGTCCTTAAAAAGCAGAGCCCTTCAAGGAGAGCCACGTAGGAAGGAAAGCACAACCTGACACCCAGGTCCTGCCACAGTTTCCATCAAAGAGTAAATTTTAAAATAGCACGAGGCATTTGTTTCACAGGTTTCATCCTTAGAAGAAAGAGAAGGGACAAGAAGACCTACAGCTCAAAGATTAAACAACGGCCATCTCTGTGCCCAGCCCAGGCCCACTAGATATTGGAGTTGCCTCTGTGGGCAAAGGGAATATTGAAACTCACAAAGAACAAGTCCATCTATGGCCAGATCCTAAGGAAGAAAGTGGCACTTGTGTGTGTGTGTGAAGATAACACAAGGAAAGAGAGTTCTTCTTTGAGTGAACTGGAGCACCCGGCAGAGCCAAATATACAAATTCCTGCAATGACAGGGCTCCTTCCTTCCCTGAGCAAAGGTAGGGTTGAGGGTCACATCCTGCAACCTAAGAGTCTGAGTGCACTAAGCATAATGCTGATCACAGAGAGAGGCAGAAAACCACACAGCATGAGCATCTATGTTTGAGACAACCCTCTTCCATGCTCCCTGGGAACCTATGTCCCCAGCTAAGCCTTGACAGCCTAGACCAGGGATGCCCAGGCCATAATGCCACACTCACCAGAGCCCCAGACTCTGTCTCTTGGATGAGTCAGCAAATTCTCCTCCAACCCCTACCTCTAGCAAAAGTTTCTTCAAAGAAATGCAATTAGGGAAAATGAATTCGTTCTCACATTACCACATCCTCTGTAGAGGAAGGTCTCTGTTTCTCCTAACCAGCCATATTTATTCCCAAACCTACTTGTTTTTTCCAAATGAAAAGTGGTGTCCTCTGTGGCGTGTTTTGGGGAAAGTTTAGGGAATCCTAGGAACGGGCTTAGAGAAAAACAAAGGCTCTTGCTTCAACTCTTACTGAGAGTCCGCTTTGGCTTCTCAAAGATGACCAAGTTCAGGAAGGGAGTTTGACCGCGGCATTGCACACACACCACCATCCTGGCTTCCTTCCTTTGTACCCGTGAAGATATCCCATTTTCAAAATTTGTAATTATAATACTGCTATTAAAAAACATACATATGCACAAACACCCTACTTTACAAACATTCAGAGGATTAAGCAATGAGAAAATTCACTAAAGACCAAGCCCCAGGACCTGAACCAATCAGCTGTTCCTCTGTTCCCTCGTTGTCTTGAACATTACACAGCTACGGGGTGGAGTGGGTGGGGTTACACAGGCATCAAAGGACCGAGGATTACCCACTCAGCCTCCAGGAAACCTCACATACCCTAAAAATGGGCTGGAAGTTTGGGAGTTGTGAGGCCCTGAGTTCAGAAGGGTAAGGAGAAATCCCAGTGACCTTGAGTCATCTGGTGGAGAATAGCTTCCACCTGTTCCCAGGAACCCCTTCTGTTCCTGATGGAGGCTGGAGAAATGAGCACTGCTCCCCACTTCTTAGTTTAGCCTTAATGAAAGGGTATAGCTGATGCCACCTCACCTGTCCTCCAGCTTCTGGGGATTTCAGCTCAAAGGAAACACACTCAAAGTGAATTAGAAAGGGGGGAAAACGCAAAAATAGAAAATCCAGAGAGATGTCCAACAACAATAATAAGAGAAGGAGACAGAGGGAAGAAAACACTAAAAAAAAAATAGGATTTTTTTCCCAAGTCCACGTACAAAATAATGACAAATCTTCTGAAAAGGGGCAGAGAAGTGGACGCCCAATGTTGTAGAGGTGAGGAAGGAGGAAAAACAGTGAAACTATCCAGAGTGAGATAGTGAGATGTCTTCTGACCACGAATCTCTAAGGTAACAAGCCAACAGCTAATGCAATAGCAAAAGCAGTTTCTAAAGAAAGACTGACTAGTAAATTAAAGAAACGGACTGGAAAAAGTAAATGAAATATAATTACCTGTGCTCCTCCTCTTCTTTGTTGTACCATTTCTTCTAGTTCGGGGAGCTACACAAGAACTGCTATTTTAATAAAGTTCGCCTGAGTTTCCTGCCTATTAAAGCCTTGTGACCTTCACCAGAGCTTAAAACATTCTCCAAAACATTTGGCCTTTATAAGGGCTTCAGATGGATTATAAAGCAAATCATGTGTCCCATTTCATACTCAATCACAACTCACACAGGCCTTTTAACAGGCATTAAATCATAGTATCAATATTTGGGAACTTCTGATTGGAAACAGTCATTTTGACATCTTGCCTGGGGCCAGGACAGGGTACCCACACCCTGTATAATCTGGCTACTTGCTCCTTTTAGCTGCTTCAGGGGGTGTGATTTCTTTATTCTCCACCTGGAGATACAGCACTTCCTCTATTAGGATCCACTGCCAGAAGATTCTCTGTAATGCTTGTCTTCTGCTCTTAATATTCTAATATTTCTCATTAGTGAGTTTCTCTACCACCCTCAGAGAAGGAGTTCCCCCACCAGGAAAGAAGGAAGCTGTGAATAATGGGGAAGGAGATTTTGGAAAGAACATAGAAACTGGGGGCCAAAATATGTCTGCAAATAAGTGGGTTGGGTTTCCTTCTTGTTCTCTAGAAGCCCAGCATTCACCCCCCTTCCACCCCAGGATTTCTCATCTCACTCTGTTTTGTATTGTTCTGTTTATTCCTATTTCTCCCATCCAAGTGCAAGTACCCAGTGTCCACAGTAAATACATGTTACACGTGTACTGATGTGCCTGATGAAGAGAACTTAAATTCCTTTATTATGGCAGGGAAATGACTGGGTTTTGCTGGGTAGTTTTGGTTTCCAGAGATGGAAAGGATAACTCATTTTGGAGTAGAGATCTTTTTATCAGGGCCAGATACCAGAATGATCCATTGGTCACAGTGTTCTGGCTGGGAACATGGAAGCAGCCTTTGGGGTTGAACCAGACCTCCAGCTCTGTCTCTTCAGACAGAGGGACCAGGATGCTCTCCTCAAATTACCGATGCCCCAGCCTTGCCTCCTGCGCTAGTGGGAAAACAGAAACCAACAGACAAGGCTTCCAACATGCTTTCACCACCAAATCCCTGGCCCGTTCAAGGCTGTGGCTCCCCTTGGTTAATTGCTTCCTATTAAGAGGGACTATCAAAGGCCACTTCGCACTGTGGGCCAGGATCCCACCCCCTCTCTCCCTCTCAAGAACTTCACCTTTTCACTTTGCTGCTCCCCATCCAGCAGTATCCTCCTCTTTCCTTTCCATAGGATCATTCCCATAGCACCCTCCATGCTCTAGTGCAGTAGTCCCCAACTTTTTGGCACCAGGGATCAGTCTTGTGGAAGACAATTTTTCCATGGACCAGGGTGGGGGGATGGTTCAGGCGATAATGCGAGCGTGGGGGGCGGCAGATGAAGCTTCGCTCGCTGGCCCACCGCTCACCTCCTGCTGTGTGGCCCAGTTCCTAACAGGCCACAGACCGGCACCAGTCCGCGGCCTGGGGACTGGGGACCCCTTCTCTAGTGAGTTCAAAACACATACAAAACAAACTGCCCTTCACCTCACAGCCCCCTAAGTACATCAGCTGTTCTTCTTCACAGCCGAGACTCTCAGAAATGTTGCCTACAAACCTTCTCTGCACTTCCTTACCTCAACTTACTCTTCAGCCCTCTCCAGGATACCAGAAGTCACCAAAGCCCTCCATTCTGTCTAGTCCAATGAACAATTGTCTTCTTAAAAGGTCACGCTCTCCTTCACTTTCTCCCACTTTCTTCTGTTCTCCTCCTACCTCTGTGTTTGGTCTCATTCTACTGTGCTGGTCCCACCTCCTCTACCCTAACCATATCACAGCTGGAATGGCTCAGGGCTCAGCCCTGTGCCCCCTTCTCCTCTTGCACCATCCTCTGTTCGTAGGTGATTCCATCCAGCCTCTTGACTTTAAATAAATATACTCATGACTCCTAAATTTCTATCTCTAGCCCTGATTCTCTGGACTCCAGAGTCATTCACAACTGATCATTTAACATTTCCACTGGCATAAGAGAGATCTCAAACTTGAGATCTACAAAACAGAACTCCTGATTCTCCAATTCTTCCCCCAACACTCACCTCAGCAAGTCACTCCCCAGCCTTTTCTGTCTCAGCAAATTCTCCCCAATCTTCCCAGTTTCTCAAGCCTGAAAACTGGCTTTCCCATCTTCCCATATCTAACTCAACACCATACCACATTGACTCAATACCCAAAACATATTTCAAATCTGTCCAATTCTTTCCATCTTACAGCCTGTAAATAATCTTCTTGCATTCACCCTTGTCTCCTCCAATCCAACTTCCACACATCAGCCAGGTTAGTCTTTTTAAAAAATTATCTGACTTTGACAGTCCTCTGCTTCCCTTTGTATTCTATATAGAATATAAATTCCTTAACATAGCCCAAAGGCCTTCGTGATGTGGTGCCATCACCCTTCCCATCACTCCTACAGTCCAGCCCCACTGGGTGAGCTGGAGCCTATGGACTGACTGCCCACTGATGGGACCCCACTCCCGTTGAGCATGCCTCCCTGCAACGCATGTCAGGAAAGCTAAGAACTACAGTTCCTGGATCCCCCTTGCTGCTAGAAACCAGCATGTGATTTCATTGTGCCAATCACAAGCACTTGAGCAAGACATGACTTCAGGGCCCAGTTAAGCAGGGGAGAGGCAGAGCATGAGGCATCCCTTTTGCTGGTACAAACTGGGCCAGAATCAGCACAGTTCTGCAGTCACTGGCTTCCAGATTTTATTTGCTGCTGCAGCAGCAGTTTTCCTAGTCACAGAAGTAACAATGTGGTTCTGAGGGTAAGAGGTTGTCTCTGCAAGCTTGGTCTGGACTCTAAGCCCAGGAGCTTCCCTTTCAGCTCCTTCAGTGATTTTGTAAACCACTGAGTACCTGGTAAATCTCTCCTTCCTCAAACTAGCTAAGGTGGTTTCTGTTGTCTGCAACTGAGCCCTAACAGATGGACTGGCCAACTTTTCATTATTTAGCTGAACCAAGATCATGGCTTAGAATGTGAGCTTGTAATCATCCTGGTTCCAGGACTTACATACTATATGACCTTGAATAAGTTACTTCATCTCTTTAGCCTCAGTTTTCTCATTTGTAGAACAGGAATAAAAATAGCATCTACCCCAGCGGGCATTTGAGGTTGAAATGAGATAATACTGGTAAAGCACTTGGTATAGTAGCTGGCACACAAATAAGAGTTCACTAAATGTTAGCTTTTATAATTACTATAATTAAGTATTATTATTATTTCCTTACACTGGGCCTTCAAATTTGCCCTTTCTTATGCTTGGATTATGCTGCCTGCTCCGCATTCAATTGACTTCTACGCAACCTTCAAGTTTCAGCTTATACATCACTTATTCAAAAGTTACTTCCTGGACCATTTTAATTATGCCTATTCTCCTGGTTTTCTCTCCAAAAAATGACATTTTTCCCTCTTGGAAAATTTGCATATATATATATATATGCAAATTTATAGATTTAATCCTAACCTCCCCCATAGAGCTACAAGTTCCAGGAAAGCAGGACTGCCCCATCACATAGCAGGCAACCAGCATTTTGCTTGACACACAAATGAGCTCAATAAACGTTTCTCAAATGTGACCAGTGACCTATTCATCTGGTGGCAAATATCACAGAAGTTGCTGAACATGTGCAGAGCTGTGTCACCAACAGATTCTAAGGGAGGGAGCCCAGGCCTGCTTTGGCATAAAACAGCTCACTTTATGAGTTTGGGAGATCATATGTAAGTTTTCTTTATAATATTAAGTTATATATTGATAGCACTCTACAGTTTTCCAAGCCCTTTTAAATATATCAATTCTTTTAATCTTCACAACAACCCAATTATCTTTTTCTCCCATTTACAGAAAAGGAAATGCTGTCTTCAAGGTGTCTACAACATCACACACACAGGAAGAAACACGTTTCATGAATCACTGACTGGTAGACATGAGTTCCAACCCTGGCTTTGCCACTTTTTTGCTGTGTGGACTTGAAAAAATTGCTCAATCTCTCTGAGATGACTTCCTCTTCTGTGAAAAGGTAATAATAGTACGTGTGTTGTTGGGAAGATTACACATATAACAGTTGAGATGGGCACTGGGTAAGTAACAGATAACCCAGATGTTATTACCAGCAGCAGTATCATTGTTAAATCACTCAGCTTTACTGAGTAAGGTGGTGAATCAGACTTCTCCCTCAGACCCTTGGATTCTTGACCAATGAAATCTTAGAATTACATATGAATCAAAGCTGCAGCATGAATTCCATCTTCCATTGTATTAACTGAGGGATTTAATAGCCCATATATCAGCCACAGATGGACAAATTACCATTCCTACGAGCTTGCTCCATCTCTGCAATCAGACTGTAACTCCTTGATCACAGAGAATAGAGCTTCCTTTTTCTAGAGTGCTTTGGACATAGGTTTTGATTATTTATCAGTGGATGAGTAAGAAGCAAAAAAAAAAAAAAAAAAGCTATGGACAGAAAGTCCAAAGTGTTTCAAGAAACTGAAACTGATATTTCAGAACAAATTCTGCAAAGTAGATGATCCAGATCAGAGCCAAAGGTTCCTGGCCCTACTCTCAGAACTTTTTTAAACCTTAGGCCAGAAAAACCAAACAGTCCTGCATCCTATTTCTGGGAGGAAATCAACTCTGATGAGCAGACTGTTAGGCAGAGCGCCACAAACATCAGTCATGGTTTTTGCTGTTGTTCCAACTGACCTGGTTAGGCCATCATGGAGCAGGTATGACTCTGTCCCAGGGAATCAATGAAGTGAGGACAGATGGTAATAATTAGGAGGCCAGGTGACAGGGGTGAGTACTGACGTCTATGTTTCCAGCATCCTTTAGATGCTATAGGCTAAAACCACAACTAAATTGCATACAACCAATGCTTTTCAAAGGGATTATGAGGGTTCCCAGTTCTTCCTCAGGGCTATGACCTCAACATCTTGAATACCCATATTAAAAAGGATCCCTGGTTTTAATCCTTTGAGAATGACCACATCATTTCCTGTTTGCAACACAACTGAGCACAGTGAATGAGATTCAGACTTCTGGCTCCCGCAGGGCAGCAGATCTCATGTCTTGACTGACCCTCTCATTGAGGTCCCTGGCCACTGCGTTTCCCCACTGACAAGGGAAAACCCCTTCCTTGCAGTAGAAATGCTGCTCAGATACGGTGAGGCACTGAAAAGCAGTGAATGTGTGCCCAAACCATAAATGACAAGAAGCCAAGCTTATTAGTAAATCGCTATGGTATTGCTTTAGAACTTCATGTCTTAATCATAAAAGTAACAGCTGCTATGCCAGGAAAACAGCTAATATGTCTTGAAACAATACAGCCAATATTTATTTAACACTTAACTTTTGCCAAGCACTCTGCTAGATTTTGGAGAAATTAGCTCCTCAATCTTCACCACAGCCAGGTGAAGTAGGTACCATAATTATGCCCATTTCACAGATGATAAATAGAGGCTCAGAGAAGTTAAGTAACTTCCATGTGGTCACACAGCTAGCTAGCAGCAAAAAGAACACTCAAACTCAGTTCAACTTGATCTGAAAACCATGTTTAGTGTAGCGCTATACAAGGTCCTTTCACTCCCTTGGGCCAGCTGTCCCTGAAGTCAGCTCTAAGGGGATCACATTCCTCTTGTCCTTTTATCCTTCAGGTATCAACTTAGAAGTCCCCTCCTCCAGGAGTCCCCCTTGATTCCCTACTTGCTTTAGGTTTCCTCATGTACTCCTATAGTGTAACTGAGCAGGACCATATGGGGCCTTTCCAGGACAGATCCTCTCGCCCATACCCTCTGCTGTAGCTCCTCTCATGAAGTACCTAGATAATAGTATCTGATGCACATTTCCTGAGTTGTTTTACAGATGCTAAAACCACCACCAAATGGAAGAAATTAACTACTTGATGACCATGAACATGTAGCCCCTAGACCTAAGGAGTGATGTTAACCCTATGACACCACCCTGTTACCTCACCATCAACCAATCAGAGAATTGTGCACAAGTTGATGACTTACCCTGGGACTCCCCTCTCTCACCTTGCCTTTAAAAATGCTTTCCTGAAACCCGTCAGGGAGTTTGAGTGTTCTGAGCACTAGCTGCCCTGGACTCCTTGCTTGGTGCCTGCAGTAAACGCTGCACTTTCCTTCACCACAACCCGGTGTCAGTAGACTGGCTTTACTGCACACGGGGGAGCGAACCCAAGTTTGGTTCAGTAACAGCAGCACTCAATACCTCTTCCTCACAGCACCTCTTGTAACATCTGATCTCTCCCACTAGACTGGGGGCTTGGGGAGGGCAGGGGCCAGGTCTGTCCTGTTCATGGTTAGAACCCCAGTGGGTAAGAGAGTGTCTTGCACCTCATACGCACCCAAAAGACATTTGTGGGATTTGTGGATTCATGAATAAAGATGACACTCCACAGTGGTTCTTTTTATAAGGTGAGAGCAGGGGCTCTCACTGCTTCTCTAGAGAATTTCCTCTGTCCTGGGAATCAGGAAAACAGGTGAACCTGGGGGCATGCTTTTTGAAAATGCTGTAAATCCCCTAACAATGCTGATCCTTCCATTTTAAAGGAGCTCAAATTTCTTTGTGGTATGTGAAAGCCAGTTATGTCAAACATACCACAAGGCAATTATTTTTTAGCTCTCTTGTAGTGGCCACAGAGGGAAAGGATGTTTGGTGTGCTAACACACATTCACAAAGGTAAATCTTTAGGATATTAAGTCACGTTACTGTCGAAAACCATCATTGCGTTAAATGACAGCACTTGGGAAAAGCATGGTCTTGCCTCTTTACCGCTAAGCAGAACCAGCTCCTGGATGTGTGGAATGCAGTTACAAAATGAAAATGTGGGTCCCCTTATTCAAAAATTATTAATAATTTCAAGACAGTGACAACAGGGCATCAGACTAAGTCCAGGTTTCTGGGCAAATTCACAGGACTGCCACCCACAATGTCAATCCTGTGACTGACATCTTCAGAATTCTTTCTAAGTTCTTCACTTCTTATTTATTTCATTGCATTCTCATTAATGCATGAGGTAGACACTTATAAAAACTAGACATTTAGGCATCAAACAAAGAAAGGTTTTGCTCTAAGTGAATGATGGAAAGGGACTGACAGAAGGACCAGAAGGGGAAGAGACAGAGAAGATGGAGAAGAGGAGCCAGAGGTACCTGTGCCACTCTGGCCAATCCCCAAGGGGGGCGGGGGGGCAATACAGAGGCAGAGGTCCAAACTATTACATATAAAATGAACTACAAGTATATATTGCACAGCACAGAGAATGTAGCCAATATTTTATAATAACTATAAATGGAGTATATAATCTTTCAAAATTGTGAATCACTATATTGTATACCTGCAACTTATATAATATTGCACATCAACTACAATTCAATTCTAAATATATTAAAAAATAAAAATAAATAAAACTCAGCTGGATCTTTCTTTTTTTGCCCTTTGATAGGGAAAGAGGGATTGAGGTAGAGTAAATGGTTTCAGATAGTGTAACCCAAGGAAATAATTATCAGCCCAGCACGGAGGATTATAAATATTATTAATCTTCTCTCTCTGTTTCTCATGAAGCAAGACTATTGAAAGTCACAGATACTCTCCCCAGTAGTTGTACCAGTAGTTTTTTCAGCCTATGATCTGACTAAACTTCAATACCTAACAGCAATCTGCAGCCACCCTAGCATTTGGCGTGGGTGCTTGAGGATCAGATGAGTAGAAAATGAAGGAAACCAAAAACTATTTCTCTCTGACCACGATTGCACTCTTCTTACAGCTGCATAAGCCTCTTTCTCCTCCAACGAGGCCATAAACTCTAGGTCTGAGCAGGGCCGGGGAGAGAATTCATCCTTTCCAGGGCACTGCACTTTAAATTAAAAGCTCCAGATTTGTCAGGAGAAGCCTTTAAGTACTTGAAAAAAAAAAAAAAAGAAAGGAAATATTTCAAAACAAGGCTCAGTCTCCTTTGTGATGAGATTTACATAGACTCATAAAGTTTAACTGAAGAGCAGTCATTAATAAAACTCACGCTGTATTACCCAAGGTCTCTAAATGCGGGCACTGGCTTGGACTCCTATGTTAAAAAGACGGAGCAGAATCAACCGTCAACTAAAGTGTTGCTTCCTCACCTACAGAATGATTTCAGTAAAAGAATATGAGACTACTTTTTTCTTAGGGTTTTTTTTTTTTGAGACTACTTTTTAATTACAAAGAGTTACTTTTAGCTTTTAGGTTAAAAAATTATTAGGAATGGAAAAATACCACAAAGATTAAAATCCTAGTTTCACTGCTTCTTTGCTTTATGACTTTGGGTAAGTTACTTCACCTCTCTAAGCCTCAGTTTCCTCAACAGTAAAAATGACATAATAATTAAAATAGTATAACAATACCCCCCAGGAGTGTCAAAAGGATTACGTATGATAATTATGTAAAACATATGATAATTATGTTTTGTATGGTAGCTGGTACATAATAATCACTGAACAATAGCTATCTATTACAGACATTACTATGACACTAAGGTTTCAACTTACAACTTCAAGGTTGGTTAATGGTCCCAAAGGTAATACTTTCCTCGTTGTTAACATAACCTTGTTGCCTAGAACTCAGAAAAGTACCAGTCAATAGTAGACACAATAAATATTTGTTGAATAAATGATTCACTGAAAATCAGTGTCTGTTTTCAACACTAGATTTCAAGCTTCACTGAGATTGGGACCAAGAATTAACCATCCATCTATTTTTTCAAAACATATTTATTAGGCTTCTACTGTGTTCCAGGTATTTTGCCCGCGTAGGATCTATTTCAGACAAAGTAGAAGTTCAATAAAATTTATTTAAAAGAACTCTTGATCCTAGCCCTAAAACTCAATTGCAACACAATGGTTGGTTCAGTGAACCTTTAAAAAGCCCTGTTGTGCTCTCTTACATGTAGCCCATTGTTTCCTGGAATTCTTTATTCCAAAGAAACCAAAGATCTGTAAAGAAGCCTATGGAACAACTAGTTTTCCCCAGGAACATGGCTCCTGGATTAAGTACTACTATGTCAAAAGTAAACAGATGTTCCTGAGGGTAGAGGTGTTTTGTTTTGGTTTTTAATTTTGTTTGTCTCTTTTTTAAAGATAAATGAATGAATGCAAATACACACATACACAGATCCCGAAGGCTATACTTAATCAGGATCCCTTCCCAAACCTCTCTGAACTCTAAAGTTCTAAGAAAAGGGCTCTTACTCTACAGAGCAAAGTGAATTTTAATAGTCACTGTTCTCATCCTCATGCACGGAGACAACTACCCAGTAAACGAGATAAGAGGAAAGGAGACTGCTCAACTCCACTTCTGCTATAACCTCAACTCTACCTCCAGTGACCTCCCATGAGATGCCATTGCATCATTGCATCAGAACCAGAAATGTGCTCAGAGGAAGCTCCCAATCACCCAAAATGCTTTCTGAACAGAGGAGGCATAAAGAAATTAATTTTGCAATGAATACACTCCTTGAGAATAAACAGCCTGCCACAGAATACAGCACATAGTACAGTCAACCCTCAATATCCATGGGCGATTGGTCCCAGGACTCCCGTGGATACCAAAATCCACAGATGCTCAAGTTCCTTATATAAAATGGCATAGCATTTGCATAATAACCTAGGCACATCCTCCCATATACTTTAGATCATCTCTAGATTATTTATAATATCTAATACAATGTAAATGTTATGTAAATAGTTGAAAATACAATGTAAATACCATGTAAATAATTACCAGCATGCAGTAAACTCAAGTTTTGCTTTTTGGAATTTTCTGTAATTTTTTTTTCTGAATATTTTCTATCCATGGTTGGTTGAATCCATGGATGCAGGATCTGGGAATATGAAGGGCTGATTGTAAATACTTGATACATAGTGTGTTTTTTTTTTATGGCTGCATTGGATCTTCATTGCAGTGCACAGGCTTCTCATTGCAGTGGCTTCTCTTGTTGAGGAGCATGGGCTCTAGGAAAAGGGCTTCAGTAGTTGCAGCATGCAGTCTCAGTAGTTGCGGCATGCAGCCTTCAGTAGTTGTGGCATGCAGGCTCAGTAGTTGTGGCTCGCGGGCTCCAGAGCATAGGCTCAGTAATTGTGGCACATGGGCTTAGCTGTTCCACAGCACATGGGATCTTTCCAGACCAGGGCTCTAACCTGTGTCCCCTTCATTGTCAGTCGGATTCTTAACCACTGCGCCACCAGGGAAGTCCCAATACTTGATACGTATTTATTGACTGAATGAACGACCAGTCATAATGGAGATTTTTCTGGTCTTCTGGGCAGTAGTCCAATCTTTAGTAGCTATTGAGTTATATCAAAGCCTGCAATCTCTTTCTTCATTTCTTTTTTTTCTTTTTTTTAAACAAACTATAGTATTTTACAGTAATCACATATACATTCTGGCCATTTCAATTAGAAGGCTTAGAATTAGAATGTTAAAATATATGCCTGACTTAACCAGGCTTAGCTCTGGTCTGGACATAACAGAGTTATCAAGGCAGTTGCTGTCTATGAGGCACTGGTGGGCTTTCGCTTGTCAGACTCTTGGAGCTCTTTAATGAAAAATCACACAAATAAGGTAAGTCTCTCCATCTAACTGCAAATGGGGAAAGGCCATGTAACGGTCTTTCCAGACTCTTCAAATAAAATATTTTTTAAATAAACACACTAGCTATTTTTCACATTGTATTTGCAAAGCTTATTATTTTTAAGAATTCCAGAAAATAACATGGTACTGGAATAACATGATAGGCTATAAAATGTGGGTGTGTCGTATTCTCTGATTTGCTTTAAGGTGTTAGTAAAACATCATCAGAATGAATCCAGGGGTGCAACATTGCCCTCTTTACTTTGGTGTCGGTTTTGTTCATTTTTCTAGGCCAAGTGGGTGCAAAATAAAAGGCAAACACAAAGCAGATATTTTTCTCTCCAGTTTAAACCAGCAACTTGTGCCTCCCTTTGGAAAGAAAATAAAATGATATTTTTAAACTTCTGAATAAAGAGCCCAGTTTTTCTGCATATAGAGCACGTTTTGTGAGAACCCTGCAAAGGAGAAAAGTTCTAGAGGCCGTGCTTTTTGTGTCTAGTGGAATTATTTTAACAGCTTCCAGGATTGGTTTTAACAAACGGTTTCATGGTCTCTGAATAGCTAAGTGTGTTTGGGAGACAAATACACACACATACACACATACACACACACAAAAGAAGAGAGGAAAATTCCACAAAAGGCAGCGTAGTATGGTATAAGCAACATGGAGTTCAGAATCAGAACTCTGGATTCAAATCCGTACTCTGACACCTCCTGGCCATGTGGCCTCGGGCACACCTTACACACTCTTGGAATCTCCTTTCCGCTATAAAAAACAAAACATGGATACCAGTACCTAGAATGTAGGGCAGGGGTTCTCAAAATGCAATTTGCTACACATTAGCAGGTCATAACACCAGTTTGAGGTACAATCAACACTTTAACCAAATGAAATGGTATAGAATAGAAAATATCAAGGCTGCATTCCATGGCATAAGGGTCAGTATTGTTTCCTGAAATTTTTGCTTTAACTTCATATATCATTATGTTACATATGCACACACACATAATTCAAATGTATTTCTTGCTAAGGGTCACAGGCAAATGTTTAAAAATAACTCTTGTATGTATTTCACATTGATTAGAAAGAGGGTATGTGTAATGAAAATACCTAGCATGTAGTAGACGGCCTGTTATTATTGGTGATTTCCTTTCCAAGGAGAAACTACCAAATGTGGGCAAATTTGGTACAAAACCACCATTTGTGGCGGACTGAATGTTTGTGTACCCCTGCCCCCCGCAAAATTCATTGTTAAAATCCTAAACTCCAATGTGATGGTATTAGCAGGTGGGGCCTTTGCGAGGTAATGAGATCATGAGAGCAACACCCTCATGAATGGAAAAGGAACCCCAGAAATCTCACTCGCTGTCTTCCATCATGTGAAGATACAATGAGAAAATGACAGACTGCCACCCAGAAGAGGGCTCTTGCCAAAACCCAACCATGCTGGCAACCTGATCTCAAACTTCCAGCCTCCAAAACTGTGAGAAATAAATTTCTGTTGTTTATAAACCACTCAATCTTTGGTACTTTGTCATAACAGCCTGAACTAAGACACCATTTATTATGTCCACGCCCAGGGCTTCTCATTTTCTTCCCCTTTAGCACAATATGAAACTTTCAGCATTTTCTTACAACTAACTTCTATGAGACATGACACACCAAATTTTCAGAGAGACCTCTAAGATTATTTAGGAGGGGAGTTCATAGACTAAAACTCCTTGCATTGAGAAAATAGTCGCCTGCCATTTACTGTAGATGATTATTAAGAGAAAATCAGCTCTTGGGAGTTTGTCTTCACTAATTTTCTGGATGTTAGCTTTCCTTCTTTGCAAAGAAAAGCAGCATCCACAACAGAAAGGTGTTCAATGAAGCCCTTTTAGGAAGCAGGCTCTGTAACTATCCCCTTTTTACAATTCTGTGAGGTATGTACGATTTTTGCCTTTGTACTCATGAAGAAACAGAAGCTCAGAGTAGGTGAGTAACCTGCCCAAAGTCACTCAGCTAGTGTGTAATGGAGCCTGGACTGGAGCCCAGGTCTGAACCCAAAGACCCTGCCTTTCTCATCCACCAGGTAATGGCCATGACCCCACATTTTCCAAAGCAACTGATTATTCCCTTTCACTCCCAGAGAAAGATGGCTTTTACCCACTGGAGTGAAGCAGCGGAGGCCAGACTTCTATCTATACTGTTATTTGTACCAGTAATGGAATCACTTATTCTCTATCAGGAAAAATAACCCACCACTAATTTTATGAACAGCTATTAGGACTTCACTTATTCCTAAACATATGAAGACTCTGCTTTCCCAGGCTTCTCATCCTTCCTATGGGTGAACCAGGAAATTCCCATGTTTACTCCCAACTAAAGTATTAAACTGAGATTTAAAGAATGGAGAAACCAAAGACCTTGTGTACACACACACACACACACACACACACACACCATGCCTCCCCCATTAGTTCTTCTCAAAGTGCTACCCCCAGGAGCATAAAGAAAGTCTCCATCGTTATCTCTCATTTGACAAGGGCTTGACCGACCTGTCTTTTCTAGACAAAAGCCAGACCAGGCAATGAACAGAATGGAAATGTCTGTAAAAACCAGTGTCTGGAAAATAAAGTATTCTCATCACTGAAATGTTAGGGGATGAAAAATCCTGACTTAGCTCAAAATACCAGAAAATAAAACACAACTGGATTCTCAAACAGCTCAGCATGAAGCACTGTCCTAAATAAATATTATAAATGAATAAGGCTTGTCCCACATCTGAATCTAGGGAGGAAAACATGAATTTTACCAGTAGGGTCAGATCCATTTGGTATCTTCAGCAGGAAGTGGGTGAGTTTATCTCCCTAACCTCTCATTTGCACTTTTCTTGGTCATAGATACCTTTGACTTTGAGATTTCTTTTCCCCTCCTTCTATCTAAACCAACTCTCAAAGAAAATATCTTTGTTCATTTGTTCCCAGTAAGGTAAATATTAATGGTATGACTCAATAGGCTACCTATTCTAGGAGCTTCTGATTTATAATCAGGGACAAGTACAGCAAATATTTTTAATTGCTTCCTAATTTTTTTCCCTTTATGGAGAAGCTAGTTTTTCTTCCTGATCCCCTTTTATCATAAAAGCTAAACAAGCCATGAGGCTAGGAAGGAGGAGAAAATGAGAGAGGCAAAGTTCCAGCCTATCAGGGAGGAGAGGCACAAAAATATCCACCCTTCCTGGATCGAGGAGTAGATGGAATATAGAGGGAAACTGAGGTACAGCAAGAAGGTTAAGCTCCAGATAGCTTTTTCTCTCCCATCAGCTACTTCAAAGATGAGGCAACTTCAAAAACATCCAGAAAACTGGGGCTAGTGGCCCATCTTACTCAAGCATTGTGTTGGGGAGGCCATAGTCCAGTGATGGACCTTAGCCTTCAACTATGCATAAAATACACTGTAGTAAGCTGGTTCTTTGAGAAGATAAATAAGACTCAAATCAATAAAATTAGAAATGAAAAAGAAGTTACAACTGACACCACAGAAATACAAAGGCTCATAAGAGACAACTACAAACAATTATATGCCAATAGAATGGACAACCTAGAAGAAATGGACAAATTCTTAGAAAGATACAACCTTCCAAGACTGAACAGATAGAAATAGAAAATATGAACAATCACTAGTACTGAAATTGAAGCAATAATTTAAAAACTTCCAACAAACAAAAGTCCAGGACGAGGTGGCTTCACAGGTGAATTCTATCAAACATTCAGAGAAGAGTTAACACCTGTTCTTCTGAAACTCTTCCAAAAAATTGCAGGGTAAGGAACACTCTCAAGCTCATTCTATGAGGCCACCATCACCTTGATACCAAAACCCAACAAAGATACCACAAAAAAAGAAAATTACAGGCCAATATCACTGATGAACATGGGCATAAAAACACTCAACAAAATGCCAGCAAACCAAATCCAACAATACATTAAAAGGATCATACACCATGATCAAGTGGGATTTATCCAAGGGATGCACGGATTCTTCAATATCAGCAAATCAATCAGTGTGATACACCACATTAACAAACTGAAGAATAAAAACCATAAAAACCATCATATGATCATCTCAATAGATACACAAAAAGCTTTTGACAAAATTCAACACCCATTTATGATAGAAACTCTCCAGAAAGTGGGAATAGAGGGAACTTATCTCATCATGATTAAGGCCATACATGACAAACACACTGCTGACATCATTGTCAATGGTGAAAAGCTGAAAGCATTCCCTCTAAAATCAGGAACAAGGCAAGGATGTCCACTGTCACCACCTTTATTCAACATAGTTTTGGAAGTCCTAGCTATGGTAATCAGAGAAGAAAAAGAAATAAAAGGAATACAAATTGGAAAAGAAGAAGTAAAACTGTCACTGTTTGCAGATGACATGACACTATACATAGAAAATCCTAAAAATGCTACCAGAAAACTAATAGAGCTCATCAAGGAATTTGGCAAAGTTGCAGGATACAAAATTAATACACAGAAATCTCTTGCATTCCTATACACTGACAACAAAAGATCAGAAAGAGAAATTAAGGAAACAATCCCATTTACCACTGCAGTAAGAAGAATAAAGTAACTTACAGCCACCCTGACTGCAACCAGTTTGTTGAGCAGTCTCAACCGTCTAGCAGTATTCACAGGAAAGAGATCAATTTCTTTCATTAGATACCCCCTGATTGTGTTGTGCCCCCTTTCCCACCGAGTTGTCACCCCTTGGTGACATCTGGGACAGATTCTATACCTTCCCAGTTGCTCAGTTATCAGAACAACTTCTTCCCAGTATTCAAAGCCTACTCCTATTCTCAAACTTACACCAATTGGATTGAATTCAAAAAATGCTATATGTGGCTCCTGCTGTGATGAATGCAAAGAACTCAGAGATGGCTAAGTCATGATTATGATCCTTATGGTAACTCAGGGTAACACTGAAGAAGACAGACAAGGAAACTGTGAAAATCTCAGCTGCAGAAGCTGTGTTCAAGATGCAGAGCTTGGGTAGGCAGGTGGGATGATTAGCTCCTTAGAAGGGGGACGGCGAGTAAGAGGGGACTGAGCTGAAGGAAAGGTTTAGCCAGGCGTTCACAAAGAGAAAGACATTCCAGGCAGAGTTGCTCAGGACAACAAAACTGCTCTGAGCGTTAAGTTCCAATAACTCTTTAGAGGGATCCTCATAACAGCTCAGGAAAACAGAAGGAGCAATGTCTCAAAAGCCATTTTGAGAGGAGGCAGAAAGAGTCTTCAACTAATTATTTCTTACATGCACTCCCTCAACGGCATGGAGAAGTGAAACTCAGAGAAGGAACTTCAGCTGGGAACTAGGTGAAGGGAATTTAAGTGCATTGTTTTCAGGCAACCTCACTGGATTCAAGGAAACATGTGAGAGATCCTCTCTCTCTCTCTCTCTCTCTCTCTCTCTCTCTCACTAGTCACTCATCTTAATTTTGCTTTTGGGAGGAACGGAACCACAAATGAGGTAAAATAAATAAATAAAAGTGCTCTCTGGTGAGTGCTAGAAAGGCATTTGTTCAAGCTTGTTTCAAAATATAATGAGCATTAGGCCCATGTGACTCCATGACTAACTCAAGCGTGGAAAGCGTTACTTCTGTCCTTTTTCAAATCCATTTCTGGAGGCTGAGATGCTCAAGGTGATCAGTGAAGAATGTTTGCCTGATGTGTTACATGGTTAAGTGCTTAAAAATCTTGAAAAATTCTTTCCAGTCTGACCAGTTGATGGTAACTAAGATTACTGATGAGATACAAGTGAATTTCCAGATTATATATTTCCTTTGTAACAATTCTCATTAATTAACATTTATGGGCAATTCTTACATCGTCTGCTAGATATAATAACTGAGAACTTTATTAGCCCTAAACACTAATAATGTCTTATTTAGTTTTATGTGACAATAAAGATTATAAGAATGACATTTTTTTCTGAATTAGAATCTCCATTTGTCACATGTTCTTTAAGGTGGGTACTTATGTGCATTTGAACTTTTTACTGTCTGTCTTCTCCCATTAGAATGTGGTCTGGGGGGTATCATCTGCTCTCACTCCAACTCCATCATTTAGAACAGTGCCTGATCTGTAGTAGAAGCTCAATAAACACCTGTATTTCACCAAAAGAACAGCTATAATAGAAATATAAGTTGAGCTATGAAGTCAGAAACCTGATCCAAATCTTACTTCCACCGTTAGCTAGTTGTGTAAACTTGGGTGAGCAAGTCACTTCATATCTGGGAGCCTCAGTTTCCTCATCTTTATTGTGGAATAAAATACTTCACTGGCCAATTTATCATTACCTGAAATCATGAACATGAAAAGTCTTGGCACAAATATAGGGGATCAATAAATACTAGTGGAACAGAAAGCTTAAGCAGTACTAAAACTATTGTTACCAAGGTAACAGCCCAAGGATGTCAATAGGCTAACAATTTAACAAGAGGAAACCTTTAGCTAATACTAAGTGATTGGAACAGTAGATCTCAAACTTTGGTGTGCTTGGGAATCTGGTTAAAGTGCAGATCCCTGAGCTCTACCCATGAAGGTATGGATTCGTTAGGACTGGTGTGGAGCCTGGGGCTCTGCATTTCTAATACGCTCCTTGGGTCATTTGATGGCAGGGGCTCTACAGATCACACTTGGACAAAAATGATCCTAAGGGCAGCAGCATAATTTAATCTGAAATTAGATTAAGAAGTTGATAGCTCTAGTTAACTTCTGCCGTAAAATAAGGAGGGCCAGGGGGTAGGAGGTAGATGGAAAGTGAGCAGGAAAGTTTCCAACCAGTCCCCTACAACTGACTAGAGTCGTAGGATTCTGGCTGAATGGCAGGATAACTCAAAGAATGAAAACATCTGTGCTGCTGGGGTTATGACTGACCCCAAATATTTCTAAGTGTTTTGATCTTAGAAAAGGCCAGAATGTATTTTTCTCTGCCTCTGTGCTGTTACTGCCACAGACAAGCCTTAAAGCCATGTTTATTTCAAAACAAATATAATCCATATGTTTGTCTTGTTCAGACTTGAGTCAAAAATATTTTGCCTGTTAATTTATAAGCAAGAGAAACACTTTACCAAGAAAACTGCAAAGAAGAATTAATCTATCTTTGGTAAGTATATTTTAACAATAAATATTCAGAATTGAAGAAAGGAGGCCTAAAATGGGGAAAACAGGAAAAAGAAGGTTGCAATTCAAAAGCAGTTAAGAAGCCTTTTTTTCTATTGCTGCTTAATGTTTAGTTTGGTTCAAAGCAATCATTCCCAAGTGTTTTGAACTCCTAATTTACTGCTCTAGTGCATCCATCCTTTCACTGGGGGCATATATAAAGGGCACATTTTAACCAAGGGTAAATGAGTTTTGATACTTCATGAGGATAGTTGGATTGCTTTAAGCTATTTTTTAAAAGATCAACTTTTTCATGCAAGACACTTGCCTTTAATCATAAACAAGCTACAGTGTTATTTATGTTTATTTCTTGAGGATGAGCTAAATGCATTAGGAAGTAGGACAGCTTTCCTATCCTGTGGCTCCAAATTTAGTTACTGCTTTTATAAAGTCCTTTCCACAATCAAAGCTGACATTCTAAGAGCTTTATAGACCAAAGACAACCAAATTATTTTTGTCACCAGGGACAGAATGGGTACTTGCCCATTGCCCAAAGTGGTCCTCTACCCTTCCTGAGGGTAAAGCGGAAGAAAGAGGAGTGGTCATCTATCAAATCCTAGACTAGAAAAAAACCCGCCCCCTGATATACTGTCCGGGCTGCCTTGAGGAGGACAGGGCAATGTACTGGGGACAGAAAAGGTTCTCATGCCAAGGTGCTGGGTTGAAATCTTGACTCCGCTCTTGTCTCCTATGAAGTTCTTAATCTCTTCAAGGCTCATCTATAGTATGGGGTGACGATGCCTTGTAGAGTTATTCTAAGTGGTAAAACAGACAATATAGAGAGTAGTGGCATACCAAAGGGGTACTGGGAGATGTGTACCCAGATGCAAGTCAAAAGGGGGTAGATTATCTGCAGAGAATTTTAAAACAATAATAAAACCGACTAAAATTTACTTGCTTTTTATTATTATAATCCACAGACAACCCTAAAGAAGCTCAGTGATCGGCTACTTCTCTCACCCAGGCAGGCAACTCCCACTATGCTCTTCCCCCACCTTGGTACGCAACTGGCTTAGTGACTGGTGCACTGTAGGACCTCAGGAAATGCTACTCCTTTCTTGGTGGAAATGGGCCAAATCTGCGAAAATAGATATAACTTAAGGAAAGAGCCTCTGAGCAAGAATCCTACTAGAGCTCAACTGAGCCTCAGTTAAGGACAGTGAAAAATGACATTTACAGGATTTTATAAATATGATTTCTGTAATCCAAGTGTTGACTGCCTTTGCATGTTGTCTCTATTTTCACCCTACACTTCTCCTATCTCCTTTAAAATAAAGAGACTTCCACCCACAGGCATCAGTAAGCAATATGGAATTTATGATTTCTTGGGGGAGATGGAGATTGTTTATATCACACACAAAGTATTTCTCTCCAAAAATCCCCATCCTACATCTCCATTTCTCCAAAATGTATCCTCAGCTACCATCCAAAGGGTTGCCTCTCTCTCTACCTTTCCCCATGTAGACTTCAAATCGCCTCAAGCTGTAGCACCTGGCCGTGATCTTTCCTCTGGACCTCCCTGCATCTCTCTCTTGTTTTAACCAGAGCAATTTAGGTCCATACCAGATCCTTCATGCTATCTTCATGTGTGAAAAGACCAGCAAACATCAGATCCTTCAGTCACCAAGCGTTAAACTGAGTTAATAGTATATAACAATAGTAACAACAACAACAACAAAATCTTCCTTTTTTCTTGCTCACAAAATTTTCTTGTGGAAATTTTTACATTCTGCCTTTGTGGTCATTAACATCCAGAACTAACCTCCTGATAAAATGTTACACCATTAACTCTACAATAAATCACCCAATTGGGTTTTAATTAATAAAATCATTTCAAAATGTCCAATTAAAAAAGCCTCATGAGTGTTAAGAATCATACTGATATTTACAAATTCTCTGCTTCTTACACACATCATCTCAAAAGACAACCCCAAGAAAAATTAAAAACTTAAGCCTATTAAAGCATAACTTCTAATTCTTTATTAACTATCATCAAAGTATAGTTGATTTACAACATCATATTAATTTCAGGTGCTTTTATTTCTTAAAAAAACCTCACAAAAGCATACCCACCGATGAAATGGAACAGCATAATAATAGAGTGAAAAAAAAAGATGAGGTAATCATTGTAGAGGTCATTTAGTCTAACTCTCTTACTTTACAGAGTCAGGGTTCAGGGTGGCAAACAGTAGAAACTACTTAAGCAGAAAAGTTGTTGGAAACAACAAGTACTGGATAGCTCATAGAATCAACATGAAGACTAAAAAACAAAGCTGAAACAATGGTCAGGAACCAAGGAAGGTAGCCAAGTGAGACATAGCCAAATTCATTCCACAGGAACTGTTTTGGACTCTACCACTGGGAGCGCCAACACTGAACACTCATCATTACACCCCTGGACTCTTACGTCCACTACCATATGAATAATCTCTGGCTGCCCTTGCATCTCTGTGCTACGCCTGGAAGAGTCAAAGTCCTAGGCAGGAGTGGCCAACTGAATTAATCCAGGGCCACATTGCAATGGAGCCATAACTCCATCACCCTAACAGCTTACATATGCATGAATGTCACAGTGGCACCTGCAGGTACCCCAGGTAAGAGTGTGAGAGAATCTCCAGTGTGGGGAGTAAGAGGCATGTGCCAGAGGCCCAGGGTGAGGCACTGTCAGGTTGTAACTGCATGATGCTGGTCACTGCCCACACACATCTGGTGATCTTATTCTACAGTGGTCAATGAGGTGGAGAGGATTTAAAGTATAAACAAGAAAGCCCTGTATATTTTAGGACTTTGTTTCCTACCCTTTGACACACAAGTGTCTCACAACCAACACATAAGTGTATTACCAAAGCATCCATGGTGCTCATTACTTCCTGCACCTCAGGTCTTACCAGTATGATATCATCAGTGTAGTGGGCCAATATAACATCTTGTTGAAAAGTGGGAATGGCCAAGGTCCCAAGACCACTGTGGAGTGGCATATAGTCATGAAGTTGGTATCACCTGATGTGATTTAGGCAAAGTTTATTGTTGTTCCAGTTGGAAGCAAATGTTTCCTGATATTTTCTACTAATTGAATACTGGAGAGAAATGCCAGTTCAATTGTTAAATCCAGTAGCCAAGACAGAATCAATTTGTTCCAGGTAAGGAAACTATATTCAGGATGCAGTTGAAGTCATCTCTTTTTTTTTTTTTTTTTTTTTTTTTAATTTTTTTAATGCTATTCTTGTCTGCTTACATTCTTTTTATGTATGTATGTATGTATGTATGTATGGCTTTGTTGGGTCTTCGTTTCTGTGCGAGGGCTTTCTCCAGCTGTGGCAAGCGGGGGCCACTCTTCATCACGGTGCGCGGGCCTCTCACTATCGCGGCCTCTCCCGTTGCGGAGCACAGGCTCCAGACGCGCAGGCTCAGCAGCTGTGGCTCACGGGCCCAGTTGCTCCGCGGCATGTGGGATCTTCCCAGACCAGGGCCCGAACCCGCGTCCCCTGCATTGGCAGGCAGATTCTCAACCACTGCGCCACCAGGGAAGCCCCTGAAGTCATCTCTTAATTAAGATTAAGGAAATCCATTGTTAGTCTCCAAAATCCTTCTGTCTGTGGCATTGGCCACTATATTCAGGATGCAATTGAAGTCATCTCTTAATTAAGATTAAGAAAATCCATTGTTAGTCTCCAAAATCCTTCTGTCTGTGGCATTGGCCAAACAGGAGATTTAAAATGTGGATGTGGACCAAAGGAAATATACAAATTCAGTGCAATCCCTATCGAATTACCAATGGCATTTTTCACAGAACTAGAAGAAAAAAATTTTTAATTTGTATGGAAACACAAAAGACGCTGAAGAGCCAAAGCAATCCTGAGGAAGGAAAACAGAGCTGGAGGAATCAGGCTCCCTGACTTCAGACTACACCAAAAAGCTAAATCAATCAAAACAGTATGGTACTGGTGCAAAAACAGAAATATGTGTAATGGAAAAGGAGAGAAAGCCCAGAAATAAACTCACGCACCTATGGTCAATTAATATATGACAAAGGAGGCACAAATATACAATGGAGTAAAGACAGCCTCTTCAATAAGTGGTGCTGGGAAAACTGGACAGATACATGTAAAAGAATGAAATTAGAACATCCTCTAACACCATACACAAAAATAAACTCAAAATGCATCAAAGACCTAAATGTAAGGCCGGACACTATAAAACTCTTGGAGGAAAACACAGGCAGAACACTCTTTGACATAAATCACAGCAATATCTTCTTTGATCCACCTCCTAGAGTAATGAGAATAAAAACAAAAACAAATGGGATCTAATTAAATTCAAAAGCTTCTGCACAGCAAAGGAAACCATCAACAAAATGAAAAGACAGCCCACAGAATGGGAGAAAATATTTGCAAATGATGCGACCGACAAGGGATTAATCTCCAAAATACACAAATAGCTCACACAGCCCTATATCAAAAAAACAAACAACCCAATCAAAGAATATGTGGAAGATCTAAACAGACAGCTTTCCAAAGAAGACATAAAGATGGCCAATAGGCACATGAAAAGATCCTCAACATCACTAATTATCAGAGAAATGCAAATCAAAACTACAATGAGGGGGGGTTCCCTGGTGGCGCAGTGGTTGAGAATCTGCCTGCCAATGCAGGGAACACGGGTTCGAGCCCTGGTCTGGGAAGATCCCATATGCCGCGGAGCAACTGGGCCCGTGAGCCACAACTACTGAGCCTGCGCGTCTGGAGCCTGTGCTCCGCAACAAGAGAGGCCGCGATAGTGAGAGGCCTGTGCACCGCAATGAAGAGTGGACCCCGCTTGCCACAACTAGAGAAAGCCCTCACACAGAAACGAAGACCCAACACAGCAAAAATAAATAAATAAATTTTTTAAAAAAAGAATGCTAAAAAAAAAAAACAAAAAAAAAACTACAATGAGGTATCACCTCACACTGGTCAGAATGGCCGTTATCAAAAATTCTACAAACAATAAATGCTGGAGAGGGTATGGAGAAAAGGGAACCCTCCTACACTGTTGGTGGGAACGTAAATTGGTACAACCACTATGGAGAACAGTATGGAGGTTCGTTAAAAAACTAAAAATAGAACTACCATATGATCCAGCAATCCCACTCCTGGGCATATATCCAGAGAAAACCATAATCTGAAAAGATACATGCACCCCAATGTTCATTGCAACACTACTTATAATAGCCAAGACATGGAAGTTACCTAAGTGTCCATTGACAGAGGAATGGATAAAGAAGATGTGGTACATATATGCAATGGAATATTAGCCAGAAAAAAGAATGAAATGATGCCATTTGCAGCAACATGGATGGACCTAGAGGTTATCATACTAAGTGAGGTAAGTCACACAGAGAAAGACAAATATCATATGTTATCAGTCATATGTGGAATCTAATTTTTAAAAATGATTCAAATGAACTTATTTACAAAACAGAAACAGACTTACAGATATTGAAAACAAACTTATGGTTACCAAAGGGGAAACAAGGGGGGAAGGGTTAAATCAGGAGCTTGGGATTAACATACACACACTATATATAAGATAGATAACCAACAAGGACCTACTGTATAGCACAGGGAACTCTTCTCAATATTATGTGTTAACCTATATGAGAAAAGAACCTGAAAAAGAATGAATATATGTATAACTGAATCATTTTGCTGTATACCTGAAACTAACACAACATTGTAAATCAACTATACTGCAATAAATTTTTTTGTAAAAAGAAATGTAAGTAAATAAATAAATAAAAAATGAGGATGTGGTAAGACCACACCACTCTTTTCACATCTTTGGTGGTGGTTCTAATACCTGCGGTTCCCCCAAGGAATGTAGTATTGCTTTTGATTTATTATTTTTTTAGGCAAGTGAAATACCATATGCTTCCTTTGGTCTTTTAGACCATAATAGCCTTTATTGTAAGAGTCTGGGAGCTAAAGTGAGGATTCTACTATCTGCTGAGGGTCACTATTTAAACTACCACACAGAAACTAGAAAATAAACCATGAGTGATAATCAGGGTTCCACTGAGACAGCTGAGAGATATCCTGGTTAAAAATCCATTTATCTCCTAAACGCAGACTCCGTGAACTCCTGCTACAATGGCATCCTGTGTCTCCAGGTACCAATGTTGTTGCAAAGTCGGTGTTCAGTAATTCCTAGAAGTTTGAGGTAGTTGCCTAGCCTCAGTGTGCAGTGAACATGAAAAATGTCTACAGGTCCCATTGGGGAAGGGGAGTCCCCTTATGTGCTTGAGATATTACTGAAGTTTCTTCCTCAGGTGTGCCTGCCTCCTTTTCTAAGGGCTCTGGGTCTATAAAGTCAGTCAGTCTAGAGATTGAAGGAACAGTAACAGTTCCCTATATCATTGGCTCAATTCAGGCAAAGTCCTACAGTAAACCAGGCCCCAATTTTTCAACTTATTCTGAGCAGATCTTGGTTACCTGCCTTTCAACTTAAATCTTTAGGACTCCATGATCAAACAGTCACTTTGAAAGACCCTTGTGAAAACAAAACAAAATATGACAAAAAGATCATGATATTTCATACCAGAATATTTCCTCAAGCCATCCTAAAAACAAAGGACATTATCTAACACCACCACAATAACATTATCACATCTACCAAAACTAACTCCTTAATATCATCTAATACCTATTATAGTTTCCTCTACTTATGCTCAGAATATCTTTTTACATTTGGTTTGTTTATTATATTATATGGTATTGTAGTACATTGAACTATATTACATGTTATATTAAAATATGTAGACTTCTGGTTTAAGATTAGAGATGTAAACAGCTGGAAAAAAAGTGTCACGCACACACAACAGCAACAAAAAAGCTGAGTTGCAATGGACCAATTTTTCTTGAACTCATCCAACAACTGAGATCACAGGGCAAAAGAGTAATGTGAAATCAGAAAAACAGGTACCAGGAGGGAGAAAGAGACCTCCAGCATTTGCTTACATGGGGTAGATGCCACCAGAAGGTATATAAGTCAGTAAGAAGTTTCAGCTAGAAACAGAGAATAAAAACAAATATCTATGAGCCCATTCTGATACATATAAATGATTGAACAAATGAACAAATCGGGGAGAAGGGACCGCTCTTCCTTACCAAAGAATTCCAAGTAATAAACATAGTAATGAAGGTTATAATAAATCACCTTAGAACATTACAGTAAAAATTATTGCAGGCAAGATTCACTAATGAAGGCTAAAATTATGAGGAAAACTTTATAGAGAAATGAGACATTTTACATAGCCTTAAAGGATTGTACCCAAAATATTTATTACTGTGAAGGTTTTAACATATGTCCACCAATTCTTTGAGAATCTGCCCTTCAAGAGGTGGACTTTAATTCCTCTCCACTTGAGAAAAGGCTGCACTTAGTGACTGACTTCTAAAGAACAAAGTGTGGAAAGAGTAATATAGTAACATTACAGTGGACATGCCTAGAAGACACCACCTCAACCAAATGATCAAAGTTTTCATCAACAGTAAAACGTCATGTTGATATTATATACCTGTGATGTGCAATGAGAAGAGTGGTATCTTCTCCAAAAAATCTGTAACTCCAGTCTAATCATGAGAAAACATCAGACAAAGCCAAACTGAGGGGCAGTCTAAAAAATACCTGATCAGGCACTTCCCTGGTGGCGCAGTGGTTAAGAATCCACCTGCCAATGCAGGGGACCTGGGTTCGAGCCTTGGTCCAAGAAGATCCCACATGCTGCAGAGCAACTAAGCCCATGCACCGCAACTACTGAGCCCACATGCTGCAACTACTGAAGCCCGCACACCTAGAACCTGTGCTCCGAAACAGGGAAAGCCACCGCAATGAGAAGCCTGCACACCACAACTAGAGAAAGCCCGCGCGCAGCAACGAAGACCCAACACAGCCAAAAATAAATAAAATTTTTTTAAAAATACATGACCAACAGTGAAAGACGAATACCATATGGTATCACTTGTATGTGGAATCTAAAATATGATACAAATGAACTTATTTACAAAACAGAAAGAGACTCACAGACATAGAAAACAAACTTACGGTTACCAAAGGGGAAAGTGGGTGAGGGAGGGATAAATTAGGAGTCTGGGATTAGCAGATACACACTACTATATATAAAATAGATTAACAACAAGGTCCTACTGTATAGCACAGGGAACTATATTCAATATCTTATAATAAACTCTAATGGAAAAGAATATGAAACACTTTGCTGTATACCTAAAATTAACACAACATTGTAAATTAACTATACTTCAATTTTTAAAATGTTTTAAAAAACCAAAAAACCTGACCAATACTCTTCAAAAGTGTCAGGGCCATAAAAAATAAATAAACAAGCAAGGAAAAGGCAAGAAACTCTCCTAGACTGGAAAGGAGACCAAAAAGACATGGCAAGTAAATGCAATGTGGCGTTCTGGAAGAGAAAAAGGGCTTTAGCTGTGGAATGACTGATGACATCCAGATAAAGTCTATAATTTAGCTACTAGTAGCACTGCACCGAATTAATCTCCTAGTTTTCATGACTGTACCTGATTATATAAGATGTTCACATTAGGGGACACTCCTAAAATTAGGATGGCCAAACAGTCTCCATTGGCCTTTAAGGGCTCTAGGACCCCAAAAGAGCTATGCCAATGAACGGAAGTACTGGGAACTGCTTCAGAGGCCACATAAGTATATTAAAGATAGGTCTTCAAAGCAGAAATATTTCCATACAATAAAACAACAAAGACCAGGTATTTATTACTCCTCAAATTCTAAATGGTGGTTTTTTTCATATACTCCAACATTACATTCAGTAATACTGAGTTTTCCACAATATGGCAAGATCACCATAAGCCCTACTGGGTTTTATTGACCCTTTCAACAATTGAAAAATATAACTCTGAGCAATACATCCCACATCAGTTTTATAGGTACTAACAATAAAAAAATTGGAAAATGGATGTGAGCAAAATGAAGAAAATTTAAATCATCACTTATAAACGTGTTTTCATATTAACAAAAGTCATTCTACAACATCTTTTTTCTGACTTCATTTAAGCTATTAAAATTTGGCTGAATTCAGAGGCAGAATATGTTTTAATGGTCAGTGTATTGATAATGACACCATTCAAAATGGTTGATTATAGTCACAGCCAAAGTAATACTTCTCAGAACAGAAATAAAATGCTGCTAAGTACCTAATTAAGCAGAGTTTTAATGATCTCTCAGGGTCTTCTCCAAGGCCTCCTTTGCACAATTTTCCCCACTCATGTTAACTCCACGCCTAACCCAGGAAATCCTGTGCCAGAGAAGTGTCACTAAGGAATTAAAGAGGAAAAAATAAAGAATTTATGGCAAAGAGCTACATGCTAAATTACTATACTCAATCAGATAATTAAATCTCAGCTGCCTGCACAAGGTAAGGCCCAAATAAACATGTGTTGACCGATAAGTGAATAACTGAGGAAGTCAAGAAGGAAAACCACAACTTGCATTTGGCTACACAACTTGAAAAATTCAAGGGAAAAGGAGAAAAAACAATACAGTTTCAGTATTTCTCTATCAGACTGTGGTGGAAAGTTACACATAGGACACTACATGTACTCCATTTTGCCTTTTAAAATGTAGATTTTTCTTAATTACAAGATAATAATAGCAACAGTAATGAGTTTACTAAAAATTAAAAACAAAGACAAGGCATATCTACAAGGGAAGCTTATGGAAATGATGGTGTCTCTTGTTGAGTGCACCCTTAGAAGCACATGCTCTGTTGGACAAATCATGACCAATTTTTCATGCTATCTCAAGCAATATTGGGTTGAGTCATTGATATTCTACATAGAGATAATTAACTGGGGATTTAGGAGTCACCAAATAATATAAACTCAAAAATTTTATGTTGGAAATAGTCTTAGAACTTGATCATTCCAGTGTCCCAACTGAGGGATCCACTTAATACAATCCCTAGAAGATGGTACTCATGGAAGTCTCTGGCAGAAAAAGAAAAGTGTATGTAAGGATTAGCAGGCTGGAAAGAAGATCTTGAGATGGTATAAGTAGAGTTCATTTCCTATTTTCCCTGAAGAAACCAACAGAGAGAACAGTTACGGGAATGAGATTCACAGAGAAAGATTTTTAAAGAAAACTGGAACACCATTCAGCCTTGAGAAAAGACAATGACAGTGAACTTCAAGAGGTTTTGTTCTGTCTTTCTCTCAGGGTCTGACCAGTTTTCTAAATACCCACAGAAGTCCACAAAAGGAAAAATTTTTATTGATAAGCCTTTTCATTCTATTTAAATTATAAAGCAGAGAAATGTCCTAAAAGGGAAAAGGGAAAATGTTACAACGGACTCCTGAGGGAATGTGGCTAAACGCACTCACTCTTTGGAGATGTTTGAAAATTGGACTGACTTAAGTATAGCCTGAGGGCAAGAAGGGCTGGCTGACCTCTCCAAGACCCCAGTCGCCCACTATCAAACACCCCGCATCAGTGCTCTCATGGTGTCTTTCTTGTGCCTAGGGAAGAATTCAGGAAGTTCAGTGACTTTCAAGGTCAAATTTAAGGAGTCCAAGAATTCTACAGCTTTGCCAAGAACCTCAGAGTTTATTGTTGGTTTTTAAGGATGGGTGAGCAACTTCATGAAGGACAGAGAAAAAGAAAGTGCTTTGGTGAAGGCTCAAGTTTCAAGACATTTCTGTAAACTTTTGTATTCCTTTCCTGTTAGGTGTGAGATTTGATTTTAGCCTGTCTACAAACTAACAAGTTACCCTGCTACCATTTTCGTGGATGCTAGCAAAAGACATGAGATAACTAGTTAGAGAAAAGGCACTTTACTCATGGCACAGCAAACAGTGTGAGCATTAGTATGTTTGCATCAGTTCCACTTGGCTTCCAAACAGAGGTAACGTGGAGACCAGAGGGATGCCCACACCGAGTGGGTAGCAGGCACTCCTCTACAGGAGAGGAACACTGAGCTCCAGGAACTTACCATGTCATAGGAAGCAATAACCAAGCCTGCTTCGTCCCAGAGGGAGATTTTACTTCACGCCTCAAGCCTGTTCACTGCAAACACCATCCTGAGCAATGGCCTGGGTATAAAGTGATGTTGGCCTTGCATTCTTGGCATGCTCAACAAAGATGCATAGGAGTACAGGATGCCTGTGGAAGACTGTCTCTCCCATTATTTCCTCTCACTATTCCATTCTCTTACCCGATCCTCCTGAAACTGTAGGAAAAAGAAAACTCTACTGAATAGACTCAGACCCCTTCCCCAGCCTAACTCATCCCATCTTTGAAGTCTGCGGCCTGCGAAGAATTCCTCAAACTCAGAGGTTCTTATACCATTTCAGATTCTGAGAAATGGGTCATCATGTCACAGGATCTCTTCTATGACCACGGAGGAGGAAAGGTGGCTGTCCTTCCTTCTCTTGGCTTCCTTAAAGACTAGCTGCCTACAGATTTAACCTGCTCCTCTTTTGGTGTCTAACTTTCATCTCTTCCCTTGTTGTTCTCACAGAACTAGAAACATCTTACACCTCCATATACAGATCCTCCAAAAGATCTATTTCCTCAGACTGTCACTCATCATCAAGACACTGTATCTATAGGCATACCTGAGAAAGATGAATTTGAGTAAGCAAAACAGTGAATTATTAAAGCATTATGGTTTCACCTCAGAATCAATAGTGGCCCAATGCATCCCATTTTCTGCCAGGTTCATCTTTATACCACTGTTCACAACAGCCATGACCAATGATGTTCACATCTTGGGTCAAGAAAGATTCCCACCTGCCAGCCACAATGTCAACCTCTTTTTCTTCACCCAGGAAAGCATAATGAAAGCAAGTGAAAGTGATGTCATTATAGAGAAAATTTTGAATTCATTTTCATCTATTTGGTTAGAAATTAAATCATTTGCAAGCTTGATCACTTTAACTACTAATCATGTCACTATTAAACAGTTGGCATCCATGCAAATGGAAATCAAAAGAAAGCTGGAGTAGCAATACTCATATCAGACAAAATAGACTTTAAAGACTGTTACAAGAGACAAGGAAGGACACTACATAATGATCAAGGGATCAATCCAAGAAGAAGATATAACAATTGTAAATATATATACATCCAGCATACGAGCATCTCAGTATATAAGGCAAATGCAAACAACCATGAAAGGGGAAACTGACAGTAACATAATAATAGTGCGGGACTTTAACACCCCACTTATACCAATGGACAGATCATCCAGACAGAAAATTAATAAGGAAACACAAGCCTTAAATGACACATTAGATCAGATCGACTTAATTGCTATTTATAGGACATTCCATCCAAAAGCAGCAGAATACACTTTCTTCTCAAGTGCACACAGAACATTCTCCAGGATAGATCACACCCTGGGTCACAAATCAAGCCTTGATAGATTTAAGAAAATTGAAATCATATCAAACATCTTTTCCAACCACAACACTATGAGATTAGAAATCAATTACAGGAAAAAAAAAACTGTAAAATATACAAACACATGGAGGCTAAACAACAGGTTACTAAATAATCAATGGATCACTGAAGAAATCAAAGAGGAAATCAAAAAATATCTAGAGACAAATGACAGTGAAAACACGACAATCCAAACCCTATGGGAGGCAGCAAAAGCAGTTCTAAGAGGGAGGTTTATAGCAATACAGTCCTACCTAGAGAAACAAGATAAATCTCAAATAAACAACCTATCCTTACACCTAAAGCAACTAGAGAAAGAAGAACAAGCAAAACCCAAAGTTAAACAGTTGGCAGTGCAGCTCACAGGTGATGGCAGGCAGCACAGCAGTGAACACTGACCTGCAATTAAGAACCATTGAAACCTTAGGAGTGTATCCAATGTACGTTTTTATAAAAAAAATTTCCTGACTGGATCAGTTTTGGTCTCAGCATTTTTAGGTTATTTTGAGGAAAGTACCAAGAAACTGTACCTGAGATTAAGTTTTAGGGGCACTTTAAGTATTGCTAAGAGAAGGGTTTAATTCTATTACCTTGTCTCACACACACACACACACACACACACGACATTGTCTTGTGTAACCCTTATGCTTGAAAAAGAGACAGTTTATCACCTTTGCTTGGTTTCTCCAACAACCAGATACTTGTGCAATGCCTGTGGGGAAATGGAGGAGGGGTAACCCCAGGGGCAGACCCTCCTACACAAGATTTTTTGAAAGAAGTCAGTTCAGCAAATGATAGGCCCACTACTTCTCCTGGCTCTATATTGGGAAGCCCCCAAGTTTAGTCACTCAGGTGCCAAAGAGGCGGTCTCTGTGCCCAGAGGCACAAGGTACGTAGGCCGATTGACTGTCTCTGTTTCTCCCTCTCTCTCCATACCTAATAATCTGTGATCTCTCATGATTTTAATATTCCCAGACCACACTCATTATTTATGGGTTATGTAGAGGTAGGAGAGAGAATCAGTAGCATTTCCATGAGAAGAATCTCCCACCGTGGGAGCTCCAGGGGTTTATGCTGCCATTTATCAGGATCTCACCACACACAGGCACTATGCTAAGTGTTCTGTCGGCTTGGATTTCTTTAATTATCACAACAGTCCTCTGAATGTTTCCCAACAGATGAAGAATCAGATGCTGAGAGGGTTAAATGCTTTGCCCATCGACTCGAGTGTCAGGCTCCAGAGCCCATGCTCTATCCGTGGACTATGCTATAAAAGGTCCAAAGGTGGCCTAAGAGCCATTTTCTAGAACTTGGACTGTTACCTCATGGAGGCATTATTTATTTGTTCTGTCTGCTAAGGCTCAAACAAAAGAAAGTAAGGTTAAATTACGTGGAAAGAGTTTGGGTAGACAAGTTAATAATGATCCACTAAAACGGGGGTTGGAAAAAGGGTGAATGCTCCATCCTTAAGAGCATCTATGAGGGCAAAAGCAACAGCAACTGCCCATCTTGATTTGCTTAAGGAAAACAGAGGAAATCTTTTTTCTTTCAAGGTTGACCGATCCAGAGAGAAAAACTGAGTCAAGGGAATACTAATCGTTGAGATTTAATGTAGTGCTTTTCCCGTGCCAGACTTTACTCAAGTGCTTTATATTAGGTAATAAAACTAAGATCAGAAAAAGTGGAGCACAATTTTTTCCTTGGAAAAATAAACACTTTCCTCAAACTATTTTTAAAATTACAAACAGTAAAATTCTTTTTCACAATTACCATCAAAACAATACTTCAGCTCCATGAAGTTAAAAAGTTGGCAGTTAAAACCCGGGGAGGCGTGGAGAAGAAAGGGGAAGTCATAAGAGAGAGAGGCAAAGGGCGGCAGCAGTGAGGGAGTCGGGGAGAAGGAGGATATAGGAAAAAAGGAGAAACACATTTAAAGGTGGGAGAAGGGGAGAAAAGAAGAATCGAAAGGAGAGAACAAGAGAAAAAACAGAAGCAGACAAAAAGAGGAAAAGATAAAGGAAAGGCAAACCTAGGAAGATTATTTTTACATCACACTCTGCTATTCAGTTAGGTTGTGAGTGGAATTTAGGCCAAAATATCCATAGGTTATCTCCCTTTAAGATGCCTAGTGAACTGTTTAACCATTGTTCACAGGTCTCCAATGTCTCTTATTATGTCTTCAGAGTCTTGGCTCCAAGTGATGTAACTACAGTTGCAGGTAGCCAGGGACTACCATTTTCACACTGAACAAAACCAAAATGAAAGCAAAATTGACACTCAAATCAAAGCAACTTCAATGCTATCCTACAATGCAGATTGGACTATGTCATTTACACTTGAGCTCAAGGCCAAAAAATAAAATTAAATTAAATCTACCCAGAAGCATAATACAACCGTGACACAATCTCAACTGACAAAAAGGATATTCTTGGCTGGACTCTAGATTTTTTCCTTTTCTGGAGCAACCCTTTGCTACAGCTGTTCCTCAAGCTAGTCATTGCCTATCTATCTTCCTTCTGGTCAATACGTTCTGTCAGCCAGGCTCATCACCTCATTAAAGAAATTCTCTGAGGTGTGTACTACATCAGAACAATACGTCAAGTGGCTCTCCTCACCTCAATTCATCTTTCCTCTCCATTCATCACTATTTTCCACCCTAGGTCAAGGGATGAGGAAAAGTAGCACATTTTTCAAGTTAAGTTGAAAAATGTCCAAGTTTCATAAGTCTCTGCCGGCAACTTCACAGATTTGTATAACACAAAATGGAATTTTGAAGGCAGAGTGAAGCTGTTTGTGAATAGTTAGAAAGTCACCACATGTTGCTGTGACAAAGAATCTAAAATGCTTTCTTCTAAATGTGCATGTGATTAGATCTTGGGGAACTACTCTATCATTATCATAATGGGGTTTTTTTTTCCCTCGCAAAGTTGCATTTTTCCTACTCAATCTCTTTGACTAAATTAATTTCATATGTGTAATCAAAGCATTATGCATGTCACTGTGCTTGGAGTTAACTGGAGCAATTTTTGTTAAAATTTACCCACATGGTAAAATAATCTTTGAAAACAATTTCATGAAAGAGACTTTTTAAAGTTATTATTTTAAACATAACCATGCACCTTTACTTTAACTGCAGTATTTTTTCTCTTGGACCAAATGGGTATCCTTAGACTCAACATGTCTTTACGGGACTTCTCTGGTGGTGCAGAGGTTAAGAATCTGCCTGCCAATGCAGGGGACACGGGTTCAAGCCCTGGTCCAGGAAGATCCCACATACCACAGAGCAACTAAGCCTGTGCACCACAACTACTGAGCCTGTGCCCTAGAGCCCGCAAGCCACAACTACTGAAGCCCGCGCGCCTAGAGCCCGTGGTCCTCCACAAGAGAAGCCACCGCAATGAGAAGCCCGTGCACCGCAATGAGTAGTAGCCCCCAGCTCTCCAGCACTAGAGAAAGCCTGCGCACAGCAACAAAGACCCAACGCAGACAAAAATTAATTAATTAATTAATTAATTTTTTAAAAACATGTCTTTACCTCAGTGTAAGAATTACATTTTGGTTCTTAAGCAATGATTAGAAGGTTAGGGAAACTTTAAAACTTCAAAACCTCCTGCAAATAAAGGAATTCTTATTTATTGATTGATTGAATGATTGACTGGCTGCGTTGGGTCTTCGTTGCTGCGCGCAGGCTTTCTCTAGTTGCGGCGAGTGGGGGCCACTCCTCGCTGCGGTGTGCGGGCTTCTCATTGCAGTGGTTTCTCTTGTGTGGAGCACAGGCTCTAGGCACGCGGGCCTCAATAGCTGTGGCACGCAGGCTCAGCAGCTGTGGCTCGCTAGCTCTAGAGTGCAGGATCCACAGTTGTGACACACGGGCTTCACGGCTCCGCGGAACGTGGGATCCTCCTGGACCAGGTCTTGAACCCATTTCCCCCGCACTGGCAGGAGGATTCCCAACCACTGCACCACCAGGGAAGCCCAGGAATTCTTAAAAATATGATTAAAAGTGAAAACTTGGGGCTTCCCTCGTGGCGCAGTGGTTGAGAGTCTGCCTGCTAATGCAGGGGACACGGGTTCGAGCCCTGGTCTGGGAAGATCCCACATGCCACGGAGCAGCTGGGCCCGTGAGCCACAATTACTGAGCCTGCGCGTCTGGAGCCTGTGCTCCGCAAAAAGAGAGGCCGCGATGGTGAGAGGCCCGCGCACCGCGATGAAGAGCGGCCCCCGCTTGTCACAACTAGAGAAAGCCCTCGCACAGAAACGAAGACCCAACACAGCCATAAATAAATAAATAAATAAAATTTAAAAAAAAAGAAAAAAAGAAAAAGAAAGTCTTTAAAAAAGTGAAAAATTGGAAATAATGTCAATAATATTCATTCATTCAATTATTCAACAAATATTTATTGAGGACCTACCTTATGCTAGCCTTGCCACAGTACTTGGAACAGGACCCATCTTGTGAAGCTCATATCCTAGAGAAACAGGAAATTGGTTACATAAATTACAGTATATTCAAAGAGCTGGAATACTGTATGGTCCTATAAATGATGTGGTACAAGCATATTTATTAACTAAAATAATGTTCACAGTATAGTAAGTCAAAAGTTTACAAAGATTACAGTATGCTGATTTTTATTTAATATACATAGTAATATAAAGCTAACAATTCAGATTTTACTATAGGTGGGCACTTTTCTAAGTACTTCACACAAATTATTTCATTTTATCCTCTTTACAACTCTGTGCAGAGTTTGGGGTTAATATCAGTATTAACCCCATTTTAAAGATGAGGGGATGGCAACTAAGGCACAGAGATATTAATTAGCTTGCCTAAAGTCACACAGCTTGTTAGTGAAGGAAATGGAGTTTAAACCCAGGTAGTTTGGCTCTGGAGATTCACACTTTGATCACCATGCTCTTCTGACTCATGTGTGCTTGGGCTCACACTGTGTGGGTTCAAATCCAGGCTAAGCTACTTGTCAGTCATGTGATCCTGAGCAAGTTATTTAACCTTCCTAAGCCTCAGTGTCTTCCACCCTGCAATGGAGAAAATAATAGTTGCCCTCTCACACAGTGTTAACATGTGGATTGAGTGAGAAAATCCGTATTAAGTGTTTAGTACAATGCCTGGCACACACTGTGAGGACTCAATAAATATTCTTCTTCACCATCTTCTTCTTCAAATTCTGGAAGAATATATGCCCACATATTAACAGTGGCAATTTCTGGGAAGTGTAATTACAGAACACTTTACTTTTATTCTTTTTATTTAACAGTATTTTCTACTTTTTTCATAATATATATGTACTGTGTGATTAACAAACTATTGGATATAAAGTAAAATTCATATTTCTCAATTGTAGCATCCTACAAATATAACTTCTGTAATGAGAGGACTAACAATGCTCAACTTTTATCGAGCACATTCTATATATCAGGCATCACTGGGGGTAAAGAAAACATAAAAATGAATAAGACCCAGAGGGAGCTCTGACAGAGCTTGCAGTAGAGTAGGCAAAAAAAAAAAAAAAAAATTGTAGAGGGAGAACTGTCAGGACGACAAGCGACTATTCTGAGACAGACACGTGCATGATGCTATATAAGCCCAGTAGAGACTGGGAACCTGCCCAAGAAGCAAGAGTAGTCTTCACACTGAAGGGGACGGCAGTATGAGTCCCCAGGGCTCAGAAAACGTGTCCTCCAACTTCTCAGAGGGAAACAATAAATTAAAAGTATAGTATGATAAAATGTCAGAGGTAATGAAATCACCTGCATAGATTGTATGCCATGAGTCACTTATGCTTTGGTTCATCTGGGACTTCAAACTTATATCTAAGGATTCTGTGTACTTCTCCCCTTGACAATCAACTCACCTCGCATCAGGCTTACAAGTGGCCTTTAGCTGAAGTCCTAAGAATGAGTAGGAACATTCCAAGCAGATAAGTGGGGCTGGGAGTAGAGGGGACTTTTCTGGACAAACTACCTGAAGGTGGGAGCAATGACACAGAGTTGTTAGAGAAAAGATTCGGGGACAAGGAGAAGCCTGACTCACGGGAAGTGTCTATGCATGAGCAGGACTGGTGGGACATGAAGTGACAGGTCTTATTTGAATTCTCAGAAAACCACAAGTGAGAGAAGGTAGGGCTTCGAAAGACAGTAGAGTCCTGCGTTGAATTCTGCACCGATGGGAACATGAGCTGGTAGAACACAGATTATTTCATTTTCATGCCCTTATCATGCCCTGAGAGACCAGTATTAATCAGAAACTCATCTTCTGACCAGAAAGAGTTGGAGGGTTTGAGCTAAGTCTAAGGGTAAAGATTGATTACCAGTGCAGATATCAATTTTGGATGTTACTTAATTGCTGCTGTTCATATACTCTTATGCTTCCAATTCTTGAAGAGAGAATTTTTTTTAATAAAACAAAACTTTCACACTCTCTTAACAAATTAAACATAAAACCTCCAAAGTTGTCAACTGAGAAAAGAATCTCAACACAGGGACAAGATATGGAACCACACGAAAGACTTGATACAAATCGCTAAGATAAATGGGAGCACTGCCAAAAGTAAAATGTGTGAAAGTCATAAGCAGGTAATTTACACACATACACAAAGTAAAAATGGGTAATAAACATGAAAAGATTGCTACTCTCCTCAGTAATAGAAGCAATGCAAATTAAAACAACAATGAAGTATCATTGTTTTCTATCCAACTAAAAAATACTTCTAAAATTTTAACAGCCAATAGTAATGCTAAGAGAAACTTTACAGAACAGTTTGATAGTATGCATCAAAAAATATGCATACACTTTGAACAAACAGGTGGTTGCCAAAGGGGAGGGGGTTGAGGGGAGAAAAGAAATAGGTGAGGGAAATTAAGAGGTACAAACTTCCAGTCGTAAAATAAATGAGTTACGGGTATGTACAGCGTGGGGAATATAGTCAATAAATATGTAGTATCTTTGTATGGTGACATACTATAACTAGAGTTATAACGGTGATCATTTTGAAATTTGATCATTAGAAATATCAAATCACTATGTTATGTAACAGGAACTAACACAGTGTTGCAGGTCAATTATATTTCAAAAACAAACTATAGAAAAAGAGATCAGATTTGTGGTTACCAGAAATCAGGGGGTTGAGGGAGGAGGAATTGGATGAAGGCAGTCAAAAGGTACAAACTTCCAGTTATAAGATAAATAAGTACTAGGAATATAACGTACAACATGATAACTATAATTAACACTGCTTTCGTATATGTTGTATATGAAAATTAAGAACAAATCCTAAGGGTTCTTATAATAAGAAAAAAATTTTTCTATTTCTTTAATTTTGTATCTGTATGAGATGATGGATGTTCACTAAACTCACTGATAATCATTTCATGATGTATGTAAGTCAAATCATTGTGCTGCACCTTAAACTTACACAATGCTGTATGTCAATCATATCTCAATAAAACTGGAAGGGAAAAAAAAGAGAAAAAAATATGTGCATACACTTCCACCCAACATTTGCACTTCTAGGAATGGATTATAAGGAAATAGATAGGATATACACAAGAATTTATGGCAGAGATATTCACTACAAAGCTATTCAAAAAAAGAAAATTTAGAAACAGTCTAAAGGTCTAACGATCAATAATTCGTTGAATAAATTATATTATTTTTAACTTTTTATTTTAAAATAATTTTAGACTTATCAAAAAGTGTTTAGCGGTACAGAGAGGTGTTTATAACTCTGGAACAAATTCAAACTGAACTCATAAAACCTAGGAAGGCATTTTGGTGGGTGCTTTCTGAGTAGCCAAAGGGCAGTTTGTCTGTCAATTCTGAAAGTCTTTTGTGGGGAGGATATGGACAAAGTACGCTTCTGTGCAAGCTCAGAAACCCAACAGTCATTTTGACTTTGACCAGGCTAATGTAGGAGTGTAAGCTCCCATATTGCTGATGGCTTGGTTACAAAATTGCAATACTAATTCTCCATCCCCTGTGGATGGTGCTGCCTGTAGAGGAAAGTTAGAGAAACATAAATGATTAAAATAACATTCAGACAGGGATCTTGAAAAGTACAAACCAATGACAATCAATTCCCAGGAAAATTCTAGAACTGGATGCTACTCAGAATTTAGAAAATTTTAGTAAAGAAAAGAGCAACACCATGAGACAATGCAGGCTCACAAAAAATGAGTCCAGCCAGATTAAACTCTTTGACTTTTGTCAAAGGGCCCCAAGATTCATAGAACAAGAAAACATCATAGACTAAATCTAGATCTCATCCAAGTACTTTATGTATTTTTTGATGTCTGTGACCAGGAGCAATTCTGTCCAATGACTTACTAAAGCACTTATAATTTATTAAATGCATTTATATAGATGTAGCATTCACTACCACCTTTTTATTCCTTCCATAATGCCTACACATAGTGGGCACTTAGTGTTTGCTGAATTGATAAATAAATGATGCTACATTTTAATTTTCTTTGGAGATTCTGGTAAACTTTTCAGTGGAAGGTTAGTTTTTAGAGAACAGGTCCTAAAGATAAATATGAACAAATGGCTCTGATTTCCTTTAGCAGAGGAGGGATAAATAGATTTTTCATCTCAAAGTCCTAGATGAGAACAAACCATATTTCACTGGGTCAGCCGAGGGGAGGAATCCATCTGTTGATGTTTATAAAACAAACACTTGGGGTTCCATTAGATTCTATCAGTTCACAATTATTACCCTTTGCACACCTCTTCCCAGTCCCCAAACCTGAGTGGTGGTGACCCAGCTCACTTTCCCCAATGTCCCTGGAAGTCACTTTTTCAGGATAATAAAATTTAGCATGATTTGAACTATAAAAAAAAGAGTAAGGGAGCTGAGGGAGACACATGATATGACAGCTTGGGGCTCATGAACCCACAAAGAAATGTCCTGCCCTTACTTAGAAAACCAGCTGGGTGAGGGTTTTCCTCATTTGCTTATGCTTTTATGGATTGAAATTAAGTATATGTTCACATTCTAGAATGCTACTATTTCAATAATTCCAACTCTGTACCAGACATCAGAAGTTCCGATTTTCCAACTGCCTTCCTGGTGCTTAAAAAAATCTGTAGGAGTTGAGCTTTAAAAAAAAAAAAAAAAGAAAAAGAAAAGAAAGAAAGAATTCAGGTCTTTAAAGGAAACAACTCATCTTCCCAAATGTTTAAGTTAGAACATAAATTACAGGTAACTCCCACCATAAACACAGCTGCACTCTCTCTCTCATGACATTAAAGACAAACACTCTTCCGTCAGGATCTCAGGAAGAGCAGCAGAGATCTCCCTTTGTGGGGAGCAAATGAAAACAGTCCTGCTGGCATCCCCAAAACGCAGTGCGTTTGAAGATGTGGGCAAACAAACTCCGCCCTCCCATCCACTCTCTCTGGCTTTGAGATAAGTAGGAACGTTTCCTTTAAAGAGCTTCGACATGAAAGGCAAGGCTTTCCAGCTGGAATGGGAGCCTGTGTGTCAATGACAAACACATGCACTGAATGTCAACAACACAACAGTTTGAAACATTGCAGAAAGCGCCTCAGATGACTCTGTTCACTGTAGGCCTGACTGGCTGTGCTGTTGCGACATGATTACAAGGGGCCCATAGGCACAGCTCCAGATCTGGGCCCCGTAAGAGGAGAGACGGGGCTGAGCTAGGATAAAGAGGCAACAGGCTAAGTAACTCATTTTTTTGATAACCTCACTGTCACTGAGATAGCCTCCAAGCATCTAAGGGCAATTCAAATTAAAATGAAGAGAAAATATTTTGTATTTATTCTTTTTTTTTTTAAAGATTTTTGGATGCGGTCCATTTTTTAAAGTCTTCATTGTATTTGTTACAATATTGCTTCTGTTTTATGTTTTGGTTTTTTTGCCACAAGGCATGTGGGATCTTAGCTCCCCGACCAGGGATCAGACCCACACCCCCTGCATTGGACGGTGAAGCTTAACCACTGGACCACCAGGGAAGTCCCTTGTATTTATTTTTTAATAAAACTCTGGCTTCGATATCTCTCAGTGCAAGAGCTAGAAATAGAAGGAGGGAAGGGGAATAAAGGAAAGAGCAGGAGAAGAGAGAGGTAAAGAGTAGGTAATCCTCCTATCAAATCTTGGATTAGAACCACAGAATTGTAGATCTGGATGGAACATTAATGATGGAACCCTGTGGTTCTTAAGTCTAGTTGTACCTCAGAATTACCAGGGGAGCTTAAGAAAAAATGAGTGATATAAGATACATGATAGGTACGTAGGTAGGTTGATGATAGATGGATGGATAGACAGATAAATAATGATGATAGATAGATAGATTGATTGATAGGCAGTCCCCCCATTTCCCACCTTGAGATTCTGATGGACTTGAGCTAGAGTAGAGCTAGGGCATGGGTATATTTTAAGTTCCTGAGCGGAGGATTCTCTAGTAATTTCAGGGTTGATAAACACTAATTACCAAAAACAAAAAAGGGTGTTCAGGGCTAGGATAGCAGAGGTTTAGGGTGTTCTGGAATCACAGACAAGGAATCCCTAACCCAGTTTGACAGGCTAGAAGGAAGTTGTGACATGCTGACTAAATTGAACCCTAGACAAGTTGTCAGTCAAAAACAGAGAGAGGCAGAAATAAAACCATACAGGTAGACGAGGCATATATAACACGCTAAGGAGTTTGGCAATTATCCAAAGGCAGTTGGGAGTGGTAGCAAGACTTTCAATATGGAATGTCATGTACATCTGTTGTGTTCGCCTGCCAAGGCTCCCTGCTCCCCTTCAGCTGATAACAGAACCCATTCATGGGGTTTGGGTGGAGCTGACTCTGTCCTCCAAGCCCAGGTCTGCCCAAAGAAAGGCCTGCTTGACTCAAGCTTCAGTGATTCGTTCACGTATAGACCCATGACTCTTCTTGGGACCTGTTCTGCCAAAACCATGTGGGAAGATGTCCTGCTTTGGCTGGGCTGTGCAGCTGGTAGAGTCTGAGTCCTGGGCTCCCAGTGACCAACATACCCAGCATGTATATTGGAAACCCTACATCATGCTGGGCCTTTAATCAGACCCATCTTTTGGATTTCCGAATGATGTAGCCCAATAAATCCCTACATCATTTGTTTAATACAGTTTGAATTGGGTTTCACTCACTTGCAAGCAAAAAAACCTGACTAATAGAAGACCACTATTGTATTTTAGGAAAAACAAGCCAGCTGCAAGGTAGAGAATGATATACAAGTTCAGAGGCTACTAGAGTCATCTAAGTGAGAAATAACGAGGGCCTGAGCTAGGTGTGGTGATGGTGAAGATGTGATGAGAGAGACAGAGACAGAGAGAGAGACAAAGTGAGAGACAGAGGGAGGGAGGGAGAGAACTGCCTCACCACGATGTTTGGGGGTTGATTAATGGAAAGGAAACAAGATGTGATGGATTTATGCAAGTGTCCCTTTAATGCTTACTGTATATAAAATGGGTATAACACTTCATGAGGAAGGATTTAATGAGCCCGTACATATAAAGAATATGCTTCCATAGCCACTGTGTAAAAGATAACTTGAGTTATGATGGATATATTGTTAGTGTCTTTGGTTCTGCAGGCAGTTTCCCAGTCATTTTTTTATTCAAGTATTATTTGATGTATTTTTGAGGCATGCTGCAAAAACAGCTAGTGAAATGGGAATTCAGCTAATGAAATTTTCAGGAAGAAATACTTTTTTCATATCTGCCAGTAAGATTCTCTCTTCATATATTGTGAAAAGATTAAAAATGATTTCATAATTTAGAGGAAAAATTTTATATTGATGAATAATTTTAAAAATAATTTTATTAACTGAAGGTGTAAAGTAATATCCAAGGATAAAAGAATCAAGCTTGATAAAAATAAATCGTGTGTTTCTAGAGATTCCTGTACAACTCACTTCAAAAATATGAAGAAAAAGACCATTCTTGTCTGTCCTGAGATGAATTTACTAACAGAAAATTAATGGACACCAGTACTGAAAATTATAAAAACAGGCCAGCCTGAGGTGTGAATAGGCCATTTAAATTTTTGAGCAGTTAAGAAAAGTCTATGTCGGTGAAATGCAAGCAATGAGGCATGATTGACACGATTAGAAAGACAATGACTCAGAGAGCCCCAAGAGATCCAAGACTGTGCACCAAGGCAATAACATCAGAAGTGGGGCCTGGAAAATCAAATTCCAGTTTTAAATAACAAGTTCCTACAAGCTCAATAGGCTTACTCTGCTGTTCAAGAAAAGTGAGAAGTCACCTGAGGCTGACAGGAATAACGAAACACTGCAACATGGTACAGCAAATGTTTTCTTCAGCATAAGCCAAGACATCTCCATCGTGGTCCTTGATCATCAGCATGGAGCATTCAGTGTGATTTATGCAGGAAAATCCAGAATCTTCTCACCTATTTTGTCCCATGCATCCTCTGTTATTCAGTAAGATATTGTCAGCCACCTCTGGATGTGACTAGTAATCCCTCATAAACTGAAAGTGTGTTTACAATGTATAGATGTATTACAAACAAACAAACAAAAACAACTCCAAGCCTTAGCTAGATCCACCAGGTTTGGGTCATGCCGACAATATTTCCACTTGGGGAAATTTTGTATTATCTCTTGATTGGTTTCATTATCTCTTTTTCATCATTACATGATATTCTAATTGTCATAGCCCTTCTATTAATTGTAGCTTCTGTATGCAATGATCACGAATCAGAATCCTTCCGGGTTCATAAAAACCCTGACCCATACAGTTGTAGGACAGCTTAGTCCAACCTTCCTTCTAGGGTAGAAATCCCTCCCCCATCACTGTCAAGTGATTTCTCTGCCTTGCTTAAATACTTGCAAAGGTAGGAAACTCTCCCACCTATGCTGTATTCTGATGCCTACTTTACGTTTTCCCTTCTGTAGAATAAACTCCATCTCTTCTTCCTAGGAAGCAACTATCTCGGATACTTCTGTCATCCTCTCCCATAAGCTGCTGCCTAAAGAGGTGCTCTTCGAATCTCCCCCAGGACAGAGGTCAGCTTGTTTTGTCATAGGTATAACTTTCAATATGCAGCCAGATGCCCTTAGATTGCTGAAGCTGATCCCTCAGAGTCTCCACTTCCTAAGGATCAAATGAGCCAGGGTTCTTTCCAGCTTTCTCCAGAAATTCCCCCTGTGAACTGCTACAAAGGTTGCCTATTTTTCTCACTTCTCTCACTAGATTGAAATTTCTTCTCTCCTTACTTAGACTCAGATTCTAGGAGCCAGAGTCAGTAAAGGTGCCTCTTCACTGTAGATTCTATAATTTTCAGCTTAATTCATGTAGTATTCATAGAAGCACCAGTTTTTAGCCAGAGATGACTTGATAATCACCTGGTGCTTTGGCTCTTCAAACTTCTGTGAAGCCCTTTGACGTCATGTATAATTTCAGAGTTTCAGAGTCGAAAGACACTCTCTTGGGGAGATCCCTCGATAAGAATTGCTGGTCCAGACCAGGCTTTACACTTGAAAGATAAGAAAATATGGAACATAGAGGACAAATCATTTGTCTGCGATCCTAGAGCTTAACAGTGTTAAAGCTTGCATTAGACCCCAAGTTTCCTGATTCCTGGTCTGGAGCCCTTTCTACCACCTCATGTTGTTGCTTCTTATGTTGGGTGCTAAATTATTAAAAATTGCACAGAAAGTGGGATTGCAATTCAGTAGCAAGAAAGGCCTCAGCAAATCCTATGAGGATCTCAGGTGCTGGGGTGGCCATTCATAGTTGTCCTGAGTTGAGGAGGGGGATGATAGAGGGTGAGATGGGGAACCTGAACCTTTATATTCCCACACTAACCAGCCAATAGATGTGGACTGCTCAGAAGACATGTGACCTTGGGCCAGGAAGATCTCTTCAGGGCCTCAGTTGAGAGTTACCTGCCATCAACTCTCCCAGCAGGATAGTGGAATGAGTACCTTTGTCCTAGAGAGGGAGGAATCTGGATAGGGCACCATCGCATCCACTACAGTGGGCATGAGAACACTTGCAACCGGCCTCCTATTCCTTCTCAAATAACCCTCAAATTTTTAAGGTAACATTTTCCTCTCTCTCTTTCGTTCTTCTTGGAAGAACTAAAATCAGCCCATAGATCATCAAGAACAGAAAGAATGCAGCTACGATGCCCCCAAACATATCTGTGCTAGACTAAGGACTCCTCTAAACACTGTAATGGCAATTGACCTTGACAAAATGAGGAAAGTCCTTTTCCGAAAATAGTCCCTGGGGGATCCCAAAAGTAATGGGATGAAATTGATTGAGCAATGCACCGTTTCGCTTTATAGGCTTTCCATTTGTCATACAAATTATAATGAATACTTATTTCTTGATTTACATTTCGGCCTTCACACAGTTTGCAGCTCCTGCCATGTTTACATGCACCATCTGGAAGAGCTAATGAGCCAAGGAGCACCAGAAATTACAACTTGCTTTGACTAAACCTGGAAGATTTTTACTGGCAATAAAATGATTTTAGTTTCTTTTCTTTCTGGATTTGCAAGGAGATTAAAACTTGAGTCTCACCGACTGTAGGGCAGAAGTATGCAAAGCTAATTTTAATGGAGTAAACCTGAAGGCAGCTGGCATCCCTAATCAATTCAGAATAATTTAGCCATTATAGTAATAGTCATGATAGAACGTCTCTTCTGACATTGGAATTTTTTTAAATTACCTAGCCTATACGCAGAGGTCTCAGTGGGTCTCAGAGGGCAGAAAAGGAAACACTCAATGGCATAAAGTCTAAGAACGTGGACTCTGCCCGCCCCACCCCCGCCATGGGCTTGGACCCAGCTCTGTCACTTAGTATTGATATGACTCTAGACAAGTTACTTAACCTCCTTAGAGATCAGGTGTCTTGTATATAAAACAAGAATAACGAAAGGAACTATATGATGGGTTATTGTTAGAATTAAATGAGATAATGCAAATAAATTAAATTGAACTGTTAAGGCAAGACATTAAAGAATCACTCAGTAATTGTTGGCAGTTATTAAATATTTCCTGTCTTTAGATAGTTTACCAAACAAAAAAAGTATAATACAAATTCTTCTTTCAAAGACAATTTAGTCTCTCTTGGTCAAATTTGCCCAGTGTAGAGGGAAACTAGATATAGCAATGGATGGATTAAATACATCCATAATGAAGTCCAACCACTCATTTTGTCCCATGACTGAGTGTGAAGGTCTTCAGGGTTAGCCCTGATCTAGGAGGCTAAGTCCAAAGGGACTCTAGGAAATATAAATGGGTATACAGATGGGGCCAACTACTTGAAAGACATTTCACATTCTAGTCTTCAAAAAAGTTAAATTTAGAAAAGGAAAGAAGTGACTGTTCTAATCATTTCTGTTGCCATAGCAAACATCTCCCCAACTGGCAAAGTGAAGGAATGAGGCAAATATTAGGACTACCCACTAAATCCAAAAAGATGTCATTATAGTCCAAGAAAGGCTCTTCTAAAAATAACATACTCAATTTGGCATTAATTAATGTAATTTTTATAGTTTTTATAAAATGGTATTTTTATTTATGATTATAAAACAAAAAAATTGCATACTGTAGAAAATACATTAAAGTCTTGAGGAAGATAATGAAAATCACCCAAATGCTACAATTTAGAGATTAAATACTTAACATATTGATAGGTTTCCTTTCGGTTTTTTTCCCCTATGTACAAATAGGAGTTTTTTTAGAATTGTGGTCATACTGTCTATTCAGTATTTGACTCTGCTTTTTTCATTTACTAATTCATGTAAACACTTTCCAGCATTTTTACCTATTTCTTGAAGATGTGACTTTTAAAAATATGTAATATTTCCTTACATAGATTCCTCCTATAAATCATTAGTGTTTAATTTTTTACTCTAAAAAATGAAGCAGCAGGGCTTCCCTGGTAGTGCAGTGGTTGAGAATCCGCCTGCCAATGCCGGGGACATGGGTTCGATCCCTGGTCTGGGAAGATCCCACATGCTGTGGAGCAATTACGTCCCGTGTGCTACAACTACTGAGCCTGTGTTCTAGAGCCCGTGAGCCACAACTACTGAGCTCGCTGGCTGCAACTACTGAAACCCGCGTGCCTAGAGCCTGTGCTCCGCAACAAGAGAAGCCACTGCAATGAGAAGCCCACGCACAGCAACGAAGACCCAACACAGCCAAAAATAAATAAATAAAATAAATAAATTAATTGGAAGAGTATTAATACGAAATAATTGATTCTTGGCAATAAGACTATTTTAATTATCTAAATTAAATTTTGAAAGTTAATTCATGATGTTTGGTTCAAAGTTAGTTATATTCGCTATTACGGTCAGTCTCGTGGTTGAATTATCTGCATATTCCTTTATCTTTTGCCACCATTAGTAGTTTACGAGCCTCTAGAGGGCAGCAAAGGGTTTTATGTACCTCCCACACCACAGTGTCTGTACACAGTTTACGATCAACAATGATTTGTGAAATGGAAATGATTGAGCTATCTAGCCTTTACGAAGACTTCAGCCCATCTTGTGAAAGGGGGAGATACAGATTACAAAACTCAGAAATGTCTATCTCCCCATCACCACAGTCTGACTTGATCAGAGAAATATAAAACAAACCACAGAAAATCAGCTCTACAGTGATAACACTGGCACATCTTAGCTAGAACGATAGCTTTCAAACTTTTTTTGATCATGGCTCACAATAAGAAAAACACACCATGACTCAGCACACATACATATATAGAGATAGATAATTAAAATAAATATGGCTTCTCTTGTTAACCTGTGATGCCCACTGGTGTTTTCTATTCTATTTCAATTTTTAAAGAATGATCATCACAACTTACAAAATTATTTCACAATTATTCAGTTTGGAAAACAATTCAGTAGAGCAAGATCAGAATTGGCTACCAGTTGCATGGCAGCCTTGTAGGCTGTCAGCTTTCATACCTTTCAGGGGTTCGGGAGACCTTTCTTGACCCTCCCCTGCTCCTTCCCACATAAGCAAGTCTGTGGAGGCTGCCTCCACCGTGTGTGGTCCCACTGGTGTACCCTTGTTTCCTGAGACCACAGATCCAGGCAACAGTTGGTAATCTGTACTAGTATTGTAGTCTGGCTTGTGATTCAAAGCAGTCCAATGAGAAGAAATCCTTAATTGTTAAATGTGAAACTTGTGTAATGAGCATGAATTACAACTTATAATCAACTGAAGTGATGAAAACCTTAGGAAAGAGGCGTAGATTTCACGTCAAAACCTCAGATTCAGTTAAAACCTCAGATTCTAGTTCACTCTAGAGATCAGAGCACCTCAGAAATATGAGATCCCAGCTTTATCAGATACCAAATGTCAGTGTCTACAGGTTGACAAAGACCACAGCACCCTTCACTGGGTTCCAGAAGCTGCCTCTTTCTTAAAAGCTCTAGCAAACATTCTCTGACTCTGAGATTCATAAGCAATCAACCACTCTTCTCATTCCCAGAAACTAGAGTTCCAAATTATGGCATTTCTGATGAAGACTGCAAATGAGGCAATTCTTGATAGGATAAAGGGAGAAATGGTAAACACTTATAAGGATGCAAGTTCCCCTTCACAAACACCTCAAATCTAGCTCTTTTACCACTAGATAAAGCTCTAAATTGATGCAAAAGGTGAAGTCATCACTTTGCCATTGTGATACAGTGAATCTTCTTCTGGGGATAAAGCTTTAAGATAAATATAAAAGACAAAAAAAAAGTTTAATAAAACTACCCTAACAAAAGGCAAGAATCCAAGTAAATCCACATGTTTTCTTTTACTCATAGCTAACTAAATAGTTATTCTGTCCCAGACACCATATTAAAAGCTTTATAAGCATCATCTCATTTAAGTCTCATAATTCTATGAGATCAATCTCACTTTCCAGATAAAGGAGATTAGACACAGTAAATGTAAATATTTTGTCATTGGAAGAGGCCATTTGTCCTCAAACACCCATTATCCTCTTTTTGTTTTAGAAATAAACATCTGAGTTTAGCCTGGCACATAGCCACGTGACTAAAGAAAACATTTCCCAACTCCTTCGTATAGCCATTGTCTTAGCTTGGGTTGCTTTAACAAAATACCATGGACTTAAACAGCAGAAATTTATTTCTCACAATTCTGGAGACTAAGAAGTCCAAGATCAGAGCCCTCTTCCTGGCTTGTAGACTGCTGTCTTGTATCCTTACAGAGCAGAGAGAGAGCAAGCTCTCTGGTCTCTTTTTTTAAGGGCACTAATTCCATCAGGAGGACCCCACCTTCATGACCTCATTTAAACCTAATTAATTCCTAAAGGAATAACCTAATTAATTAATGGGAGTTAACCTAATTAACTCCCATTGGGAGTTAGGGTTCAACATATGAATTGTGGATGGATATAAACATAAAACAACAGCCATGCAATTAAATCCTGGGCAACAAGCTCTGAGTTAAAGTGACATGTGTAATTTCTAGGTTGTTCCCTTAAAAGGGACATGCCCTCCCACTTTTCTTCTCTTCCCACTGGCCGGGATGCAGATTTGGCAGCGGGGAGCTGGATCAACCATCTTGAACAACAAAACAGAACCTGTATGCTGAAGATGGCAGAACAACAAGAAACCAGATACCATGAAGTTGTCACATCAACTCTAAAGCATGTACTGTGTTATATGAGAGAGATAGAAGCTTCTCTTCTACTGAAGCCACTGTACTCTGTCCTTTGCTACAACAGCTGAATCTGTGTTGTAACTAATTCATTATCCAGGTTACATCCTCAATACATAACACAGCCTGCTATTTGAACCCAAATCTGTGTGAATTCAGTTTCTTACAGACCATGCAGTAGTGCCTGCAAAAACCAAAAGAGGAAAGTATACCAAAAGGAGGTCAAGCTGGCATCCAAAGAAGGTGCTAAATGCAAACTAATTTTAGCTCTTTGATGCCTGCAGCAAACCTGTACCACTTCACATTGGAAGGTCAGGCCTCCGGATCTTGAAAGGAAACACCAATAAACAGCTGGAAGGATGGAAAGCCTTCCATCAACCTCGACTATGAAAGCACAAGTCTGACAGTTGCAGATAAGGGCTGGATTCAGGTTTGCTGTAGAAGGCAGCCATCATAAACAATCCATGGAGATAACACCATGTCAGTGACACTTCCCAGCTGAAGTCCCACGTGGCAGCATCAAGGTGCTTTGGTTGTGGCCACCTCTCACTCCACTCACCAAGAGTGTTTCTAACAGCCAATCCCAGTAGCACCCTGGAGCCTGAAACTGAAGTTGTCCATCCAAAATCTATGCTTTGAAAGAATCAGGGCTGGCCTGTCTCAAGGACCTAACAAAGCAAGCTACCCTCCTCTTCAGCAGGAAAGCCTTGCCTTCCATCACAAAGCTGATTTGGGGACAGTCATTTGATTTGGCCAAAACAAACGAAAACCAAATCATCTGCTTTCAGACCTGAAAGATTTTCAAATCCAGCAACCAGGCACTCTTCCCATTCTTTTATATCAATGCCTCTGCCTGCGCCCTCATCCCCTCCCCACCACCTTGTAACCTGGAAACCCTGTGAGAAATCACTTTTATATAAATATGGAGATTTTGAAGAAATGGTATGAATTTCTTTTGTTTCTCTGAACCTGAAGGAGTCACTAAAATCAGTTGGACCCAAATGTCAGAACTTGGGGCCACATCTCACAGTCAAGCAACAAGGCTTCCAAACCAAATCAGGCCAGCTGTTTGCCCCTGTGGAAGAATGTAGGCCAAGGATGGTTTCCAGCCTGCCTGCGGGCAGAAGCAGAAATCCAATACCCCAGAGAAAGACACAATTCCCTGTAAACAAAGAAGGGAAGAACTGTTTATTGCAGCCACTGAAGTCTTTTAATATCAGGCTCCAAGTATGTCAAGCACACCAAACAAATTTAGCTTCACCACCTGTTCCGGAAAAGCAACGCCCATGCCAAAATCCCCCCAAAAGCGCATAGATATTCTCAGTGTGGATTAGCTGGGAGTCTTTTCAAATATGTTCTATATTAGAGTTTGTAAACTGGGCACTTGACGTACACCACATGGCTGCCGTGTAAGACACGTGAAGTTTTTGCTGTGAGTTTAAAAAATCAAATTCTTTTACCCCACAGTTTTTAGACAACCTTTGACAAAATAGTAAGAAGTCCTAAAAAAGCACCAACAAACCTACCCTGGGTGTGACTCTGAGTTGGGGTCATGGGGAACAAAAAAAGGGGCCTATGTTCTTACTGGAGGGAAAAGACACAAACCTGAAAAATTCCACTGTTCAAGAGATGTTCCAGGAGAGTGAGGTTAATTGCCCAAAGAGTGGGCTAGATGGCAACTAATAAAACAGAGATGTGTAGGTATGTCAGTGCCAAGAGGTATAAAATGCCACACTATGGGCAGGGAACAGGAAAAGTAATACCTCTGTTAAACCATTAATAAAATTGTCCAACTGGAAGAAAATATTTGCAGGCGATGTAACCAATAAGGGCTTAATTTCCAAAATATGCAAACAGCTCATACAACTCAGTAACAAAAAACGAAACAACCCAATCAAAAAATGGGCAGAAAAATCGAAACCAAAATAAAGTGCTACTTCTCACCCACTAGGGTGGCTATAATCAAAAGGACCAATAATAACAAGTGTTCATGAGGATGTGGAAAAATTGGAATTCTCATATATTGCTGGTGAGAATGTAAAATGGTATGGCCACTTTAGGAAACACTTTGGAAGTTTCTCAAAAATTAAACATGGAGCTACCATATGACCCACAAGTTCCACTCCTATGTACAATCGTCCCTCTGTATTCACGGGGGATTGGTTCCAGGACCCCTACTGATACCAAAATCCTCAGATGTTCAAGTTGCTTTTATAAAAAGGTATAGTATTTCCATATAACCTATGCATACCCCCTTGTATACTTTAAATCATCTCTAGATTACTTATAATACCTAATACAATGTGCTATATAAATAGTTCCTGGTGCGCTGCAAACTCAAGTTTTGCTTTCTGGAACTTTCTGGAATTAAAAAAAATAGTTTTGATCTGTGGTTGGTTGAATCCACAGGTATGGATCCCATGGATATGGAGAGCCAACTGTATATACTCAAAAGAAATAAAAACATGTCCACACAAAACCTTGTACATGAATGTTTGTAGCAGCATTATTCATAATATCCCCAAAGCAGAAACAGCCCAATGTCCATCAATTGATGAATGGGGAAACAAAATGTAGTATATCCATTAAAACGGAATATTATTCAGCAATAAAAAAGAATGAAGTATGGATTCTACAACAACATTCAACAGTACACCATACTGTTGAAGTATGCTACAACATAGATGAACCTTGAAAACATTATTCTAAGCAACAGTATACTGTCACGAAAGACCATATATTATGATTCCATTTGCATGAAGTATTCAAAATAGACAAATCCACTGAAACAGAACATAGGTTAGTGTTTACTAGAGGTTGAGGGGGAGTGACTGTTAATGGGTATGGGGTTTCTTTGTTGGGGTGATGAGAATATTCTAACACAGATATTGCTGATAAGGGGCTGCACAACTGTGAATATACTAAACCCCACTGAACAGTACTCTTTAAAGGGATGAATTTTATGCAATGTGAATTATATCTCAATTAAGCTGATATATATCATAATATCATATGTATGTGTACACACACACAGTTGAAAATATGAGGTGGAGGTAACCTGTGTTTGAGTATGTCAACAATAATTGAAACTAACTTATTAGTTACTAATAAATTACTTCTATTTAAAACAACAAAAAATGGGCAGAAGACCTAAACAGACATTTCCCCGAAGAAAACATGCAGATGGCCAACAGGTACATGAAAAGATGTTCAACATCACTAATTATCAGAAAAATGCAAATCAAAACTACGAGGTATCACTTCACTCTGGTCAGAATGGCTATCATCAAAAACTCTACAAATAATAAATGCTGCAGAGGCTGTGGAGAAAAGAGAACCCTCTTACACTGTTGGTGGGACTATAAATTGGTGCAGCCACTATGGAGAAGAGAATGGAGGTTCCTTAAAAAACTTAAAATATAGCTACCATAAGATCCAGCATCCCGCTCCTGGGAATAACTGGAGAAAACTCTAATTCAAAAAGATACACACACCCCAATGTTCATAGCAGCACTAGTTACAACAGCCAATACATGGAAGCAACCTAAATGTCCATCGACAGATGAATGGATAAAGAACATGTGGTACACGCATACAATGGAATATTACTCAGCCATAAAAAAGGAAATAATGGCATTGATGGATGGACATAGAGATTATCATACTAAGTAACTCAGAGAAAGCAAATATATCACCTACATGTGGAATCAAAAATATGATATTTCGAATTTATTTAAAAACAGAAACAGATGCACAGACATAGGAAACAAACTTATGGTTACCAAAGGGAAAATGGGGTGGGGGGGAGGGATAAATTAGGAGTTTGGGATTAACAGATACATACTAATATATATAAAATAGAAAAACAACAAGGTCCTACTGTAGAGCCCAGGGAACTATATTCAATATCTTAAACTATAATGGAAAAGAATATGAAAAAGAATATATATGTGTTTAACTGAGTCACTTTGCTATACACCACAACATTGTAAATCAACTATACTTCAATTTTAAAAGTAAACAAATAAATAAAATTAAAAATAAAGGGTCCAAAAAAAAGGGCAAACACCAAAATACAGTTCCACTCAACATTTACTTCAGAGCAGCTTCTCATCTACGGGTTCTGATTGATTGAGATAATGTCTGTAAGTGTTTAGGAAAATGCCAGGCACCTGCTGAACTTTCAACACACCTGTTTTAAATTGTTGTATAATTGATTTACAATATTGTATTAGTTTCAGGTTGTTAATGTGTTTGTTGTTGAGAGGAAACTCTGCTCCCATGTACTTGTTCCAACCACAGACCTGCTGAACTCCTACCCTTCCTTTAAAACCCAACTCAAAACTCTTGGAAGCCTTCCTTGGCCACCACTCCCCTCCCCAGGCAGTGTTAGGAGCTACCCTGCTGGTGTCCCCACTGCAGAGTCTTACACACACAGAGCTCCTCCTATGATTCAGGAGTAATTTAAAGGTAAGGCACATAGACTCTTCATCTGTGCATCTAATGTCCAATTTGAAGCATGCCTGATGAACAAGTGAGCCCTAAGTGCTAGAAGGAAAGAAGGCAGGAAAGCAGACCTGTGGAAGCACCTGAGTCCCAATCTCATCCGCCTATGGACACACCCGAGGTCTCACCAACACCAACATAGTTGTCCCTTGGTATCACTGGGGGAAATTGTCCCAGGACCCCCTCATATACCAAACTCCGCTGGATGCTCAAGTCCCTTATATAAAATAGCATAATATTTGCATATCAACTACACACATCCTCCTGTATACCCCAAATCATCTCTAGATTACTTAGAATACCTCCTACAATGTAAATGCCATGTAAATAGTTGCCGGCACCTGGCAAACTCAAGTTTTGCTTTTTGGAACTTTCCAGAGTTTTTTTTCCTCTAATATTTTCCATCCCCAGTTGCTTGAATCCTCGGATGCTGAGCCCGCAGATATGAGGGGGGGAGAGGGAGGGCCTACCGTACCTCAGTCTGGAGGGCAATACGCCTACTAGCATCGCCGCTGGGGCACAATCTAATTCCTTGCAGAGTTCCTTGGAATTCTTTCTGCAGTTCTCCAGACAGCCTCTCCCGTGGGCTCGCAAGTCAGTTCTGACTACCGCTTCTCTTTCTCCTCGGTCAGTCTAAGGCCACGCCTTCCCCCGTGACAGCTCAGCTGTGCCGCTGTACTGGGAACAGCCCCTCCGCTCAGGTTCTCCAATCTAGCTGCATGGAAACAGCTAATCTGGAGCACTGTGAAGGCAAAGGCGGGCTCCCTCTCCACCACATGGTCATGAATTGGGGCTGAGGATGGCGGCAGGCTAAAGGGGCAGGTGAAACGGGTTTTTCAGGTAACACACAGCATCCATTTCTCAGCTTTCTCTCTGGGGTGCCCGTGGGAAGTCAGAGTAGCAGAGCTGGGATGGGTACAAGGGCCAGCTCCGAAGCCCCAAGCTGCTTGCCAAGTCTGAATTGCGGGGTCAGTCCCCTTCATCCTCCACAGAAAACTCTCTCTGAGTGGCCCTCCCTCCAGGGTTTTTTATTGATTAGGCCCTGGAGACACATTGCCCACAGCCTATCAGCTGTTCAATCAATAGCCTGTGAAAATGTTGAGACCTAACACAGACCCAAAGAAAGTATTTGTTTGTCCCAAACTATTTTTTAAACCGTGCAAAAATGTAACATGAATATTCAACTAAAATGTTTACCAAATATAACATTACATCAACTCAAATACTATTTCCACATGAAGACATTTATCATAGAATATAGGTGAGTTGTCACTTATTAGAATGATATGGGGTAGGTTCTCCAAAAGTAAGAGCTCTGACACACTATTATATATAAAGTAGATAACTAATAAGAACCTACTGTATAGCACAGGGAAACTCTACTCAATACTCTTTAACGGCCTATACGGGAAAAGAATCTAAAAAAAGAGTGGATATATGTATATGTATAACTGGTTCACTTTGCTGTACAGCCGAAACTAACACAACATTGTAAATCAACTATACTCCAGTTCAAATTTTTTTTTTTTAAAGTAAGAGCTCTGAGAGCCTCTGAAGGTCAAAACTGTCTATCTGAAGGTCAAAATAGACATCCCTCCCTGCCATCTGATTCCTCTGACCATCTCCAGCGTCCTCAGTCTGCCAGGCTTGTCTAAAAAGACTGAAACTCAATTGTAGGTACACGTCAACCCTTTTTCACAGGAAAAAAATTTGTGATAGAAATATCTGAATATACGCAAAAGAATACACAAGCAGAAGAGGCTTCCTCACTTGGATAAATAATTGAAGGTGATCTTTGATGGCACCGGCGCCTTTACTGAGACTTCAGCAACCACATGGAATAAGCTTCACAAGCCTGTTCGTCTTGAAGCAAAAAATAAGTTTTTTAAGTGGATTTCCTTTCAAGGTGGGCTGGCAATTCAGCAGGCACAGGCAAGTAAAAATCTTACAGAGCGAAGAGCATTTTTATTTTAATCCATGTATACGAAACAAAGTACAGTTCTTCAAAGATTTTTTTTTCATTCTCATCATTCTCATTGAAAAAGTAAAACAATTGTTCTCCCTCTTTCTGCTGAGAAAGAACTGTAAGCACACGGAAGCAAATGAAGAACTCTGCAACTTATGAAATGGATTGATAGTTAAACAATTTCATCCTTCTTTGTTCTTCATGTACTGTCATACCTGGGCGGCTCCTTCCTCTCTGTGAGGCAAAATCCAGCCTCTTCCACCTAGAACCCAATCAAAGCAACCTTTCCTAGCTGACCTCAACTGTGAGTATTCCACAAGAAATTCTCCTCTACCATGGATCTCATCTCCTTATTTTCTTCACCCTCATTCAACCCATTCCCACAAACCCTTTTCCTCACCTGATAAGCCCAACCTCTCCCGCTGGGGCACAGGTGAAGGTCCAGTCCCCTCACACAGGCTTTCATTCTCACTAAACCCTAACAACCTTCCCTTCTCCAAAATCCTGTAACAGAGCTTTACCCCACAATTTCATCCCTAAATTTATGCTCTTTCATATTATCTAAAAATTGTTTCTATTTATGTCTTATTTCACTAATAAGATTCCCAGCTTCCCCAAAGGAAAGAATTGTGACTCATGCAACTTTTCTCTCCAGCAGTGTGAAGCACCTAGTAAACATTAAGTGCCTATTACCTTAATTTGCTTTGAAATGTTAGATCTAATGTGAGAACTGTCATTTCAGCTCTTTGTATGCTCACCAAATGGAATTTCATAACCTCATATGGAGAAATGTAGGTGGGTGAGGTTGTGACAGTACAGTATAGCGGTATCTTTTCATCATAGTCAATTTGACACATTTGCTTTAAAATAAACTACCATTGCCATTTTGACCAGTTCACCTCCTGGAACCACAGAGAACTATACCAATTTATGGGCTGATATACAAGTATATCTTTGTGTTTTCCAGTGAGCAAACACTTTCCTTTTTGTTCTCCACGTCAATATTGACAAACATACTCCTAGCATTCAATTCAGTGTACTCCGAAAACAGAGAGAAAGGAAGCATTTTAAAATTTATCGTTCGTGAAACTAAAGGTAACAAGGTAGGAAAAAATGTATCATTTTAGCAGTTTTACCATACCTTTGTAGGAATGGAATAGTCTCTGAGAAACTTTGGTGAGCACTTGCAATGTTGAGACAGTAAGGATCTAGCTGTCAGAGAAGACCTCTAAACTGCTCTGAGGAAACAGAAAAGGAATTTCTTTGTTGTTTTAGAATGAGTGGGGGGAGGAGAGGAGAGAAAGAAAGGAAAACAGAGCAGAGCCAGGAGAATACCTTGTGATAAAGCCCTTTCCGCCTTTTCCATATGGAGCAAGCCAAAAGATGACCCAAGAGGAGGAAGCCAAAAGGATTTTGGAGAATTTATTACAGACTTTTAATGTGAAATATGACCCCAAGTCCATATGTCATCCATATCTTCTACCAAACTATTCAATTAATTCTCTGCAGAACTCGATCTTTATAAAACTCAATCTCTCCACAACTCAATCTTTTCTCAACTCAATCTCTACCCAGATCAAATTCTTTTCAACTCAGTCTCCACTCAGTTAAAACAATACCTGAATCAGCTCAAACTCAATCTAATTCAAACTCTACTCAAGTAAATCTCTTCAACTGAGTTCCCTTAACTAAATTGAATTCTGCTTACAGGTGCTTTGTATGAGGTTAGCTTTTGGAATCTGAAGCGACCTGCATTTCACATCTAGGCTGTAACAGCGTAGGTCACAAAAAACACGAATGCACTTGTCAGAGGAGATGATCAGAATGTGAGTTCCTTGTGAATTTGCAGAAATCTTGCTGAGGATGGATTTCCACAGATTCTGGTTTTGAGGCATTCAAGTAAGCTTATTAGACATAAAAGGAGAAAGGGCTCCCAGTTGATGTGAGAGTTACACATATTTCTTAAGTCTTTGAATATGCATATGTAGACCACATGAAAGTAGGAAAAATCCTTTAGAACTGCTCAAGTCCAAGGTGATGTTTAATGTTGTCTATATTTCTGGGAAAATCATTTCTAGCTAAGAAGTAACTCTTTACACCAAAAGAAATAGAAATCACCTGTGCAAAATCTGTTAATCACCATGCAATACCATGGTGCAACATGGGAAGAACAAAGAACTCAGTACCCAGAGGCAGAGCCCTGAAGGTACCCAGAATGCACAGGTTGGAGAGCAAGACTGTGACACTGAGCAAATAGAAAAATAAGTCATTATCAGGTAGTCAGTGAAAGCATTGTACAAAGCACACTGTGGATAGCAGACCTCCTTAGGAAGCCCATTCATGAAGTATTTATTATTTAAAAGGCTTTTAAAGGGTACATCTGGCATAAAAGGGTGGAATGAAGAACGGCAATTATCTACCACCTTTTGAAATGCCACTAAAATAAATTAAAGGAATTAAAAATGCATAGTGCATAAGGACAAAGAAAAAACAGGGAGGAGACAACTGCCAATGAATGACATCAACAAATTTTCAAAGATGGAAAGCAGATAGGGGAGTACTAACAACTCTAGCAAAGGGAAGTAGTCCAGTATAAAAGACAGAGAAAAATTATTTTTTAAAGAACAAACAAAGCCAAATCACCTGTAATACCATGGAAAGGCTCATGAGTAGATGCACCAGGAATCAGAAAGTAAGAGGAGACCTAGGAATGAAAACCTGTATCCAACAGTAGGAAGTGATCAAATGCTAAGGGCTCTTTCCCTTCCCTCAGTTCCTTGTAGCCAGACCACTGGCTTTCTCCCCATTGTTAGGAGACTGGAAATTTACCCTTTGGAAAAAATGGGCCAGAAACACTCAAAAATATTAGGTAGTGGGGAGTTGACCTGAAGCATGGAGCTCAAAATAGGGGATTAAGGAAAGCCTTCACAGTAAATATTGTGTCTACATCTCCTTACCCTTCTGCTGGGAACCCTATAGGAAAGATATCAACATGTTCCTGTTTAAAGAAATTGATAGGAAAATATCAACATGTTCCTGTTTAAAGAAATTGATAGGAAAGATATCAACATGTTCCTGCTTAAAGAAATTGAACAGCATGAGGGGGGGAAACTCTACAGGTATTAATATTGAATGTCTTAATGAAAAAGTCAGATCACAGCCCAAAGACCACATACTCCACCACCAACTTTCAATTTGCTTTCAAGTGATTATTGTTTTAATGAGAAGATAGATAAGGATCCCCAAACATTTGAGCAAAATTGGTGGCCTTATACTACCTTACTATAAGCTGCAGTAATGTCTGCATAGGGTAGACATACAAAACAAAACAGAAACAGATTTCTGACAAACCTCATTTAATGACACGGTTATTCTCTAAGGAAAGAAGAGTCTTATCAACAAACAGTACTGGAACAATAGGATACTCATATGGGAAAAACATTAACTTCATGCTACACACAAAATTAACTCATAAAGGCTAAAACCATAAAACCTCTAGAAGAAATTATAGAAAAGGATTCCCACCACCTTGGAGTATGCAAAATTTTTTCTTACATGAAACATAAAAAATACCCACTTTAAAAGAAAAGAAATTGATAATTTACATTTAAAATTAAAATTTTTAAATTTTTTCTTTTAAAAGACAGATTTAAAAACGAAAAGGTCAGCCACAGTTTGGGAGAAAATATACAAAGGACTTGTATCCAGAAAAGAATTCTTACTCCTCAATCGTAGGAAAAACAACCCAATTTTTAAAAAAATAGCAAAATACTTTAATAGATAATTTACCAAAAAAAGATAAACAAATGACAAATAAGCATATGAAAATAGCTTGAATATCATTAGTCATTAAAGAATTGCAAATTAAAATCTCTGAGATACCACTACATACCCACTAGGGTGGCTAAATTTTTTAAAAATAACAATACCAAGGGCTGACAAGGATATACAGCAACTGGAACTCTTCTGCATTGCTGCTGGGGTTATAAAATGGGACAATGGCTTGGCAGTTAACCATACAGTTCTTAAAGTTAACCATACATTTACCATAGAACCCAGCAATTGCCTCCTAAGTACTTCCTCAAGATAAATAAAAACATATATTTATACAAAAACGTGAATGTGAATTTTATTATAGCTCTGTTCATTATAGTTCCAAGCTGGAATACCTCTATTACCCGAATGCCCATGGATAAATGCATAAATAATGGTGGCATGTCTATAGACTATTCAGCAATAAAAAGGAATAGATACAACATGGATAAATTTTCAAAACTTTATGCAGAAGAAAAGAAGCTAGACATAGAAGACTACGTAACATATGAGTCCATTTATATGAAATTCAACTACAGGCAAAATTAATCCGGGGCTTCCCTCATGGTGCAGTGGTTAAGAATCCGCCTGCCAATGCAGGGGACACGGGTTCGAGCTCTGGTCCGGGAAGATCCCACATGTCGCAGAGCAACTAAGCCCATGCGCCACAACTACTGAGCCTGCGCTCTAGAGCCCACAGCCACAACTACTGAAGCCCGCGCACCTAGAGCCTGTGCTCCACAACAGGAGAAACCACTGCGAGGAGAAGTCCGCACACTGCGACAAAGAGTAGCCCCTGCTCACCGCAACTAGAGAAAGCCCGTGCACAGCAACGAAGACCCAACGCAGCCAAAAATAAATAAATTTTTTAAAAAATTAATCCATAGTGACAAAGAAAATCAGTGGAAAGAGGGGGGGTAGATTGACTCAAAGAAGTATGAAGGAATCTGGGGGGTGATGAAAATGTTATAAATCTGGATTATAGTGATGGTTACCCAGGTGTATACATTTGTCAAAACTCATCAAACTATACAATTTACAATAAATACATTTTATTGTATGGAAGTTATACCTTAGTAAAGTTGATTTCTTTAAGAAATCTCTTGACATCTCCTCCTCCTGCAACAAACCTATTTCCTTTCTCCCGTTCTTAGCAGCCCATTTCAAGTCAGCCTTAAGATCACACCACACCACCAAAACTCTTCTTATTAGATCACTGATGACTTCAAGTTTCCTAATTTGATTGTCAGTTTTATACAGTTTCTCATGTCCTTCTTTTTGGTATGCTTAGAGTCCCCCTTCTTTCTTTCTTGGTTCTCTTCCTAACTCACTACCCGTTTCTCATTAGTCTACTTTACTGGTTTCTTCTCATTTTTCCAACATCTACTTGGAATTTCCCCATGCTTAGTAATCCTCTATTCTTTCTTTACATTCATTTGCTAGGTGATCCCAATTCAGCCCCTGGCTTTAAATATTACATGTAAATATTACAGGTAAATATTTTGGGATGATTCTCAAAGCTGTATCATTATCCCAGACTGCTGGAGAGCTCTTCCTGAACTCCAGATTCACATACCAGCTGCCACTTGCCATTCTACATGAATGTCTAAGAGGTATCTCAAACTCAAAATGCCTGTGGTAGGTTGAATAAGGACCTGTAAAGATATCCGGGTCCTAATTCCTGGCACTAGTAAATGTTACCGTGTATGGAAAAAGGAACTTTGCAGATGTTAAAGTTCTTGAGATGGGGAGATTATCCTGGATTATCCAAATTGGCCCTAAATGTGATCACAAATATCATTATAAGAGGGAAGTAGAGGAAGACTTCACTACAAAAGAAGAAGGAAAGAGATAGTCACTCATGATGACTAAAGATGCCAGGCTGCTGGCTTTGAAGATGGAAGAAAAAGCTACAAGCCAAGGAATGCAAGGACTGCCATTATAGATGCTGGACAAGTCAAGGAAACAGAATCTCCCTTAGAGCCTCTGGAGAAAGTGTGTGCAGCCCTGCCCACACCTTGATTTCAGCCCAGGAAAACTGATCTCGGACTTCTGACCTACACAACCCTATGAAAGTTGTGTTGTTTTAAGCCACTAAATTTGTGGTAACGTGTTATAGCAACAATAGGAAACTAACACAACCCCCTAAAGTGAACTGCCAATCCCTCTCCTCCAAATCCCCAAACATACATATTCTCATTCTCAGTAAGTAGCTCAGACCAAAAAAATCTGGGATATACATGCCATGAGAGCAGGGACTCTCTTTTATGCACTACTACATCTCTAAGCAAAACTAACGCCAAACACGTAGTAGGTACTCATGCAGAAACAGATTATAAGATCAATATAAAACTATCCTCGGGACTTCCCTGGTGGCACAGTGGTTAAGAATCCGCCTGCCAATGCAGGGGACACAGGTTCGAGCCCTGGTCCAGGAAGATCCCACATGCCACAGAGCAACTAAGCCCATGCGCCACAACTACTGAGCCTGTGCTCTAGAGCCCACGAGCCACAACTACTGAGCCCGCGAACCACAACTACTGAGCCTGCGCACCTAGAGTCCATGCTCCGCAACAAGAGAAGCCACTGCAATGAGAAGCCTGCACACCACAACGAAGAGTTGCTCGCCACAACTAGAGAAAGCCCGTGCGCAGCAACGAAGACCCAATGCAGCCAAAAATAAATTAATCAATTAATTAATTTTTAAAAAAACTATCCTAATATCCTAAGGTTAAAGGTAGATAGTACATCCATGAAACAGGAATGAAAAATACAGTATACAAATTAAAAATCAAAGCAAAGAGCTCTTTGAAATTGAAAATATCTAGGCTGAAATTTTTTTAAATTCGATAAATAAGAGTTGGAAAAGTAGAATGAAAAAGCCGAGGATAATAGTATAGAAGAAAATTAGTAATGACTCTTACTTTTAGCCAAAATTAGAGTTGAGATCCCTGATCCAATTAACAGAAGTTCCAGACAGAAAGAACAGAGAAAGAAATGCTAAAGAAATAAAATTAAAGAATTTTCCAAAACTGAAGGACATGGGTCTTCGTGCTGAAAAAACCCGCAAGTGCACATAAAATGAATTATAAAAAACCAACATAAAAGCACATTACCATGAAATTTTAGAATACCAAAGATAAAAAGAAAATTCTAAGGAATTACACAGATTTAACAACAACAACAATAATAATCCATTTACAAAGAAAATGGGAATTGGAATGGCATCTGATTTCTTAACAGATTAATAAAATTAGATTATCTTCCTAAGGGAATAGAGCTTTTTTCACCGAAGGAAAATAGCATGTAAATATGTGAGGTGATGGATGTGTTAATTAACTCAGTGGGGGGAAATCCAATCACAACATATACATATCAAATCATCACTTTGTACACTTTAAATATCTTACAATTTTATTTGTCAATTATACCTCAATAAAGCTAGAGGAAAAAAAAAACTAGATTATCAAAGACAGTCAAGAAGGCCTTCAAGATTCTGGCAGATGGGGACAGAATTCTAAACCAAGCCAAATTATTAATTAATCAAGGTGTGGGATAGAATAAAGACATTTTCGGACTGCCCAAGAACTCAAAAAAATCAAGGGATGGGAAAGGCAAGGGATCTGGAAAACAGGGTCCTAAAACCAGAGAAGTCTCACAATGATTCCTGTGTTGCTGGCCCACAACAAAAACACAGAGCAAATTCTCCAGGGCTGGGGAGGAATCAGAGGTCTGGGGAAAATGGGGTGGTGGGTGGGAAGAGGGAATGGGACCCATAGATTTTTCTTTTTGCAAAACTGGTTTGACTGTTTTAAAAAATGTTGACAGGTGTTTCACAAATCTGTTGAAGCATTTGGAACACAAAGTATCAATGCATACATGGAAAACTAAGGCAATGAAAAAATAAGGCAATTATTAACATCAGGATTAAAAAGTCATACATGAAAGGAAATGCAATCATCAAACATTACTTGCTGCTGCACTGAACAACTGATATGGTCATAATAATGCAAACACTGAGCATTAATTTAACCCGAAATCTAGACATAACTAGATTATGAGGAAGGGGACAGGAGCAGAACAAGCAGTGGGGACGGAGGAGAAAGAAAGAGCTAAAACTTCATCCACAATAAGAGAATAATGTCTAGAATTGATTTAAAAATATACATCAGTACGAGCATATTAATTGGAAATATTATAATAAATACTAAAAGCAACAGCTAAAAGAGTTTAATGTGACCACTTTCAGAGAGGCGGGGACAGAGGGTGAGAGGAAGGGAAGAGGGGAGAGTTTTTTCTTTGTAAGTTTTTAGTCTATTTTGTTATGTTTATATATGCACATGGATTATTTTGATACAATAATTAATGCTGAAGTCAAAACTAATCAAACTAAATAAAGGGCTCTGAGTGAGTATAGATATAAAGAATTTCCCACAAATGGTCATAAGAGCTGTGACACAAAAGAGTGACATCCCTCAGTCACCTAAAGCAGGCTGGGACCACCAGAATAAGGACAGCCAGAGAAAAAGGAACACAGACATGGCAGAAGAGAGAACACTTTCTCAACACATCTGGTTCAAAGTTTTTATCAATCCCTTTGTGAGAAGGAAATTGGAAAGGAATAAAACCATATATTGTTTTTCTTTTTTTTTGCACATCAGGTTTTTATGGCCTCTTCCACAGTGTAGGTACAATCATTCTCAACAAATGTGCTCGTCACCCTCAGCAAGTCCTGAGGTCAAGGGCCCGTCACAAATGTCACAGATAGAAATCTGCACTGGCTGGAACCAAGGGGCAAGTTGAAGGAAAGAGTTCCTCTGAGAGAATGCTAATATGAACTGATTCTGTTTTAACTATTCAAACACCACACGCACGCACGCACGCACGCCCCACAGTGTGTTCTTGGGAGGAAATTTTTTAAACTATTCTCTTCTGGCTTCATTTACTCAGCATTTGCTGTTCCTCTCTCCCTCCCTTCTCTTTTTGGTTGATGCACAACTTTTTAATTGGACATTCACTTCCATCTTAACTAGAACAATGAAGTGTAAATTGCCTTGTTTGAGCTGAGCAAAAGGCACAGAACACTCTAGTCCGTAGCATGACTTGGAGCAACAAATTATGATGATGCCAAAACTGACTACAAAAGCAATTAACCACACCAGAAAACTGCTCTAATTTAAAAGGATCTTGCTGCATTGGAACTTCTGAATGGGAAGGCCGCATATGTTACTGCTATCTAACTACATCTTCATAAACATATTTTCCTTTTGCCTTTTAATTTTCACAAACATATTTTCATTGCTGAAACAGCCTCACCGCCTTGAGGGTCTGTCATCTAATAGTCCCTAAAATAAGCTTTGACTTTGAAAAAAACAATGTGTTGCAAAACAATGCACAGTTACTCTTTTAAAAAAATCAAATTATGCTCAAAGAGTTGCTTGTGTAACCCAGAAGCAGTGGGGATTCGGGAATTAAATGACAAACCCAGTGTGGGAGCCCAGCAAACCCTAGCTAGAAAGAAAAGAGGGCGATACAAAGCTCATGAGGTAAATGCCATCTGAACAACACAAGATTGCAAAAGACAATGCACAGAACTAACAACTCAGGACCCATGGCATGACCCCAAAACAGACCTTACCCTGTTACCACAGGCTCTGAAATAAGACCAAAAGAGGAGTTTTTAAATGCTTTAAGTCACTGAATCATCATTAAAATAAATACATGGCCTTCCACAGTTTCTCTGAAGAGCACAGTGCATATTTAGAAGTACACATTTCAGTTCACTTACTAAAATTCAGTTTCATTTCTTTATAATGCACTTGTTTTGTACATGTACATGAAGATAGTTTGAGGGAAAGGTAACACTAGGGATTGGATGATCCAAGGAAAACTTCCCACCAGAAGTAAAATTCACACTGGTGAACCAAGGTTCTGAAGGAACACAACAAGAAAAAGGGAGTGCACTTACTTTCCAAGTAAGATGCCTTAGTAACTAGCAACAAATAAGGTATGAACGCAGAGGAGGAGTGGTCTTAAGTAAGTGCAATGCCTGTGTCATTATTCCAGAAATGTCTAGGTACCAAATGTACCAGTGCTATGTACCAACTTCTCCACTGTTTAAAGCAACCAACTCTCAAATTTTCTTGTTAAAGAGAAAATGAATTCTGAACAATATGTCCAGTTTTTTAATGTCTTTGTTTTCAATTAGCAGTCTACCCTTGTGTTTTTTAAAACATTCTCTCCTTCTCATTGATTTTAATGATAAAGATCCCTATACAAAATCTCAGCAGCAGCCCCATCTTGGGAAAATAAAAATTCCATACCAAAATTGAAAAACAGAATCATGATTTTTCCCTAAATCCTTGAAAAAACGTGATAAAGGAGAGCTTTGTTTTGATATCTTCTAATCTTCTAAGCTCGTGAGGGCTGGAAAATGGAATCACTTAAATAACAACTCAGATTGTTTCCCCTGACAAAACAGAATAATAGTGGGAACATTTCTGTGACTCCAAGGAAACAAATGTTTCTAATTAGTGAACAAGATCAGCAGAGGTAGCAGCTCGGGGCATCTGTGCCTCTCATGAGGGATACTGTCCTGTCAAGCAAAACCACAAAATTGCCTGAATTCTGTTTGTGAAGGTTGCCACCTACCGAAGAACATACAGTATTACAGCTGGCTTCAAGGGGGAAATGATGCGGGAACAAGGAAAAAGCAGTTCGTGATCCTGTGACCGAGTGAGACTCCTATGCAAAACAAGGCAAGAGGGGGGCATGGCAGTGACTTGGCAGGATACAGCTGTGGGTACAGGATGGCTCAATCTGGAAGGCTTGTGTGGGGCAGGTGCTTACTGGACTCGCAAAGGGTCATGCATGGGAGTGAGGGGAGTATGTAAAGTGGAAGGAATAGTTTGGGGACAGAGAGATGCCAAAAGCTTTGATAGGACAAGGTCCAGGGAGGAGATAAGCCTAGCTGTGGCAGAGTGTTTGCACTGGGAACTTGCAGGAAATGAGATTCAATACCAAAGGCCTTGGGTTGATGCCTTACGACTTTTCCCCAAAGGCAGAAAGAAACTCCTGAAGTTTTATCAAGGCCTCAGCAAATGACACTCAATTAAGAACTTTATGGATGCAACTGTCGCGCCTGCCTCTGCCGCCAAAGGCTCGCCCCGCATTCTGTACCCCTCCCTCCCCCCGGCCTGAGTGAGCCAGAGCCCCCGAATCAGCTGCTCCTTTAACCCCGTCCTGTCTGAGCAAAGAACAGACGCCCTCAGGCGACCTACATGCAGAGGCGGGTCCAAATCCAAAGCTGAACCCCGGGAGCTGTGCGAACAAAGAAGAGAAAGGGAAATCTCTCCCAGCAGCCTCAAAAGCAGCAGATTAAAGCTCCACAAACAACTTGATGTATCCTGCATCTGTGGAACACCTGAATAGAGAACGAATCATCCCAAATTGAGGAGGTGGATTGCGGAGCAACGATATATATTTTTTTTCCCTTTTCTCTTTTTGTGAGTGTGTATCTGTATGCTTCTGTGTGTGATTTTGTCTGTATAGCTTTGCTTTTACCATTTGTCCTAGGGTTCTGTCAGGTTTTTTTGTTTTTGTTTTTCTGTTTTTTAGTAGAGTTTTTAGCACGTGTTATCATTGGTGGATTTTTTTTTTTTTTGGATTGGTTGCTCTCTTCTTTCTTTCTTTCTTTTTTTTTATTACTTTAAAAAATTTTTTTAAACTATTTTTTATTTTAATAACTTTATTTTATTTTATTTTATTTTATCTTCTTCTTTCTTTCTTTCTTTTCTCCCTTTTATTCTGAGCCGTGTGGATGACAGGCTCTTGGTGCTCCAACCAGGCATCATGGCTGTGCCTCTGAGGTGGGAGAGCCAAATTCAGGACCCTGGTCCACAAAAGAACTCCCAGCTCCATGTAATATCAAACAGCGAAAATCTCCCAGAGATCTCCGTCTCAACGCCAAGACCCAGCTTCACTCAATGACCAGCAAGCTACAGTGCTGGACACCCTACGCCAAACAACTAGCAAGACAGGAACACAACCACACCCATTAGCAGAGAGGCTGCCTAAAATCATAAAAAGGCCACAGACACCCCAAAACACACCACCAGAGGTGGACCTGCCCACCAGAAAGACAAGATCCAGCCTCATCCACCAGAACACAGGCACTAGTCCCCTCCACCAGGAAGACTACACAACCCACTGAACCAACCTTAGCCACTGGGGACAGACACCAAAAACAATGGGAACTACGAACCTGCAGCCTGCGAAAAGGAGACTCCGAACACAGTAAGTTAAGCAAAATGAGAAGACAGAGAAACTCACAGCAGATGAAGGAGCAAGGCAAAAACCCACCAGACCTAACAAATGAAGAGGAAACAGGCAGTCTACCTGAAAAAGAATTCAGCATAATGATAGTCAAGATGATCCAAAATCTTGGAAATAGAATGGAGAAAATACAAGAAACGTCTAACAAGGACCTAGAAGAACTAAAGAGCAAACAAACAGTGATGAACAATACAATAAATGAAATTAAAAATTCTCAGGAAGGGATCAATAGCAGAGTAACTGAGGCAGAAGAACGGATAAGTGACCTGGAAGATAAAATAGTGGAAATAACTACTGCAGAGCAGAATAAAGAAAAAAGAATGAAAAGCACTGAGGACAGTCTCAGAGACCTCTGGGACAACATTAAACGCACCAACTTTCAAACTATAGGGGTCCCAGAAGAAGAAGAGAAAAAGAAAGGGACTGAGAAAATTTTTGAAGTGATTATAGTTGAAAACTTCCCTAATATGGGAAAGGAAATAGTTAATCAAGTCCAGGAAGCACAGAGAGTCCCATACAGAATAAATCCAAGGAGAAACACTCCAAGACATATACTAATCAAACTATCAAAAGTTAAATACAAAGAAAAAATATTAAAAGCAGCAAGGGAAAAACAACAAATAACACACAAGGGAATCCCCATAAGGTTAACAGCTGATCTTTCAGCAGAAACTCTGCAAGCCAGAAGGGAGTGGCAGGACATATTTAAAGTGATGAAGGAGAAAAACCCACAACCAAGATTACTCTACCCAGCAAGGATCTCATTCAGATTTGACAGAGAAATTAAAACCTTTACAGACAAGCAAAAGCTAAGAGAATTCAGCACCACCAAACCAGCTTTACAACAAATGCTAAAGGAACTTCTCTATGCAGGAAACACAAGAGAAGGAAAAGACCTACAACACCAAACCCAAAACAATTAAGAAAATGGTAATAGGAACATACATATCGATAATTACCTTAAATGTAAATGGATTAAATGCTCCAACTAAAGACATAGACTGGCTGAATGGATACACAAACAAGACCCTATATGTTGTCTACAAAAGACCCACTTCAGACCTAGGGACACATACAGACTGAAAGTGAGGGGATGGAAAAAGATATTCCATGCAAATGGAAATCAAAAGAAAGCTGGAGTAGCAATTCTCATATCAGACAAAATAGACTTTAAAACAACGACCATTACAAGAAGTAAAGAAGGACACTACATAATGATCAAGGGATCAATCCAAGAAGAAGATATAACAATTGTAAATATTTATGCACCCAACATAGGAGCACCTCAATACATAAGGCAAATACTAACAGCCATAAAAGGGGAAATCAACATTAACACAATCATAGTAGGGGACTTTAACACCCCACTTTCACCAATGGACAGATCATCCAAAATGAAAATAAGTAAGGAAACACAAGCTTTAAATGATACATTAAACAAGATGGACTTAATTGATATTTATAGGACATTCCATCCAAAAACAACAGAATACACTTTCTTCTCAAGTGCTCATGGAACATTCTCCAGGATAGATCATATCTTGGGTCACAAATCAAGCCTTGGTAAATTTAAGAAAATTAAAATGAGACTAGATATCAATTACAGGAAAAAATCTGTAAAAAATACAAACACATGGAGGCTAAACAATACACTACTTAATAACCAAGAGATCACTGAAGAAATCAAAGAGGAAATCAAAAAATACCTAGAAACAAATGACAATGAAAACACGATGACCCAAAACCTATGGGATGCAGCAAAAACAGTTCTAACAGGGAAGTTTATAGCAATACAATCCTACCTTAAGGAACAAGAAACATCTCAAATAAACAACCTAACCTTACACCTAAAGCAATTAGAGGAAGAAGAACAAAAAAACCCAAAAGTTAGCAAAAGGAAAGAAATCATAAAGATCAGATCAGAAATAAATGAAAAAGAAATGAAGGAAAGGATAGCAAAGATCAATGAAACTAAAAGCTGGTTCTTTGAGAAGATAAACAAAATTGATAAACCATTAGCCAGACTCATCACCAAAAAAGGGGAGAAAGCTCAAATCAATAGAGTTAGAAATGAAAAAGGAGAAGTAACAACTGACACTGCAGAAATACAAAGGATCATGAGAGATTACTACAAACAACTATATGCCAATAAAATGGACAACCTGAAAGAAATGGACAAATTCTTAGAAAAGCACAACCTTCCAAGACTGAACCAGGGAGATATAGAAAATATAAACAGACCAATCACAAGCACTGAAATTAAACTGTGATTAAAAATCTTCCAACAAACAAAAGCCCAGGACCAGATGGCTTCACAGGCGAATTCTATCAAACATTTAGAGAAGAGCTAACACCTATCCTTCTCAAACTCTTCCAAAATATAGCAGAGGGAGGAACACTCCCAAACTCATTCTATGAGGCCACTATCACCCTGATACCAAAACCAGACAAAGATGTCACAGAGAAAGAAAACTACAGGCCAATATCACTGATGAACATAGATGCAAAAATCCTCAACAAAATACTAGCAAACAGAATCCAACAGCACATTAAAAGGATCATACACCATAATCAAGTGGGGTTTATCCCAGGAATGCAAGGATTCTTCAATATACGCAAATCAAACAATGTGATACACCATATTAACAAATTGAAGGAGAAAAACCATATGATCATCTCAATAGATGCAGAGAAAGCTTTCGACAAAATTCAACACCCATTTATAATAAAAACCCTCCAGAAAGTAGGCATAGAGGGAACTTTCCTCAACATAATAAAGGCCATATATGACACACCCACAGCCAACATTGTCCTCAATGGTGAAAAACTGAAAGCATTTCCACTAAGATCAGGAACAAGACAAGGTTGCCCACTCTCACCACTATTATTCAACATAGTTTTGGAAGTTTTAGCCACAGCAATCAGAGAAGAAAAAGAAATAAAAGGAATCCAAATCGGAAGCGAAGAAGTAAAGCTGTCACTGTTTGCAGATGACATGATACTATACATAGAGAGTCCTAAAGATGCTACCAGAAAACTACTAGAGCTAATCAATGAATTTGGTAAAGTAGCAGGATAAAAAATTAATGCACAGAAAGCTCTTGCATTCCCATACACTAATGAAGAAAAATCTGAAAGTGAAATTAAGAAAACACTCCCATTTACCACTGCAACAAAAAGAATAAAATATCTAGGAATAAACCTACCTAAGGAGACAAAAGACCTGTATGCAGAAAACTATAAAACACTGCTGAAAGAAATTAAAAATGATACAAACAGATGGAGAGATATACCATGTTCTTGGATTGGAAGAATCGACATTGTGAAAATGACTATACTACCCAAAGCAATCTACAGATTCCTTGCAATCCCTATCAAACTACCACTGGCATTTTTCACAGAACTAGAACAAAAAATTTCACAATTTGTATGGAAACACAAAAGACCCTGAATAGCCAAAGCAATCTTGAGAAAGAAAAACGGAGCTGGAGGAATAAGGCTCCCTGACTTCAGGCTATACTGCAAAGCTACAGTAATCAAGACAGTATGGTACTGGCACAAAAACAGAAATATAGATCAATGGAACAGGATAGAAAGCCCAAAGATAAACCCACACACATATGGTCACCTTATCTTTTATAAAGGAGGCAAAGAGTGGAAAAGAGACAGCCTCTTCAATAAGTGGTGCTGCGAAAACTGGACAGGTACATGTAAGAGAATGAAATTAGAACACTCCCTAACACCATACACAAAAATAAACTCAAAATGGATTAAAGACCTAAATGTAAGGCCAGACATTATAAAACCCTTAGAGGAAAACACAGGCAGAACACACCATGACATAAATCACAGCAAGATCCTTTTTGACCCACCTCCTAGAGAAATGGAAATAAAAACAAAAAGAAACAAATGGGACCTAATGAAACTTAAAAGCTTTTGCACAGCAAAGGAAACCATAAACAAGACGAAAAGATAACCCTCAGAATGGGAGAAAATATTTGCAAATGAAGCAACTGACAAAGGATTAATTTCCAAAATTTACAAGCTGCTCATGCAGCTCAATATCAAAAAAACAAGCAACCCAATCCAAAAATGGGCAGAAAACCTAAACAGACATTTCTCCAAAGAAGATATACAGATTGGCAACAAACACATGAAAGAATGCTCAACATCATTAATCATTAAAGAAATGCAAATCAAAACTACAATGAGATATCATCTCACACCAGTCAGAATGGCCATCATCAAAAAATCTACAAACAATAAATGCTGGAGAGGGTGTGGAGAAAAGGGAACCCGCTTGCACTGTTGGTGGGAATGTAAATTGATACAGCCACTAAGGAGAACAGTATGGAGGTTCCTTAAAAAACTAAAAATAGAACTACCATACGACCCAGCAATCCCACTACTGGGCATATACCCTGAGAAAACCATAATTCAAAAAGAGTCATGTACCAAAATGTTCATTGCAGCTCTATTTACAATAGTCAGGACATGGAAGCAACCTAAGTGTCCATCAACAGATGAATGGATAAAGAAGACGTGGCACATATATGCAATGGAATATTACTCAGCCAGAAAAAGAAACAAAATTGAGTTATTTGTAGTGAGGTGGATGGACCTAGAGTCTGTCATACAGAGTGAAGTAAGTCAGAAAGAGAAAAACAAATACCGTATGCTAACACATATATATGGAATCTAAAAAAAAAAAAAAATGGTCATGAAGAACCTAGGGGCAAGACAGGAATAAAGACACAGACCTAATAGAGAATGTACTTGAGGATACGGGAGGGGGAAGGGTAAGCTGGGACAAAGTGAGAGAGTGTCATGGACACATATACACTACCAAACGTAAAATAGCTAGCTAGTGGGAAGCAGCCGCATAGCACAGGGAGACCAGTTTGGTGCTTTGTGACCACCTAGAGGGGTGAGATAGGGAGGGTGGGAGGGAGGGAGACGCAAGAGAGAAGCGATATGGGGACATATGTATATGTATAACTGATTCACTTTGTTATAAAGCAGAAACTAACACACCATTGTAAACCAATTATACTCCAATAAAGATGTTAAAAATAATTTTTTTTCAGAAAAAAAGAACTTTATGGAAATCATTTTACAATATGTACTTATATGAAATCATCATGCGGTACAACTTAAATTTACACAACATTCTTTGTTAATTATACCTCAATAAAGCTGGTGAAAATTAAAAATAAGCAAAGTAAACAACAAATTAAAAATTTAAAGGGACCAATGGATTAGGGGAACAGTTCAATTAGAAATCACTGCACAAATGTTAAACCTCTTGACTCTTAGAAAATTGTCTCAGAGGAAACTATTCAAATTAAAGATTGACATAGTGATCTGAAAGGTAAAATAGTGATCCTAACACCATCCTGGGCCACCATTCTCCACCAGTATACCAAAAGCTATAGCACCTGTGGCTACCTGAAAGATCCATCAGTACTGGAGCCCCAACCCTGCCTTCCAAGACATTGAAGCCCCGATTCTGCCCACACATGCACCTCTCTCTCTGCCCCCATAAAAACAATCCTCCCACATTTCTACTTCATTCATTTATTCTAAATATATTAACTGAGCACCAACTGTGTTGTTGGCATTAGCATTAGGGGAGAAAGGCAAAAAGACATAAATGGTCTCTTCCCTCATTGTACTTACCATCTAGGCAAGCAGGGAGATGTTAAACAACTACACAAATACTAGTATAAAAGTGATGAGTACTATAAATTCAAGGCTGTGAGAGCCTAGGTAGGGATAACTGAGCTAGTCTAAGGGTGGAGGGAGGTATGTAAGGAGATTCTTACCAAGGAAACAAAATTTGACCATTACAGTAGTCCCCTCTTATCCACGGGGGTTATGTCCCAAGACCCCCAGTGAATGCCTGAAGCCCAGGATAGTACCAAACCCATATATACCTTGTTTTTTTCCAATACACACATACCTATCATAAAGTTTAATTGATAAATTAGACACAGTAAGAGATTAACAACAATCACTAATAAAAAAATAGAACAATTATAACAATATACTGCAATAAAAGTTATGTGAATGTGGTCTCTCTTTCAGAATATCTTATTGTATGAATTTAATGCCTTTTCCATCTTAACTAAGCACTTATCATGCACTGTGGCTACAACTTTTGCAGTTTGACGCGTGACAGCAAAACTAGCATGGATTTCTTTCTCCGTCACAATTTCACAAATAAAAGACTCATTCTTACCGTAGATCTTAGCAACCTCAGCATGCAATTTTTTCTCTTTCAATCGAGAACTTTCAACTTTTCACTTAACGAAAGCACTCTACTGTTTCTCTTTGGCACATCCAAATTGCCAGCATCACTACTCTTGCACTTTGGAGCCATCCGTAAATAAAATAAGGACTACTTGAACATAAGCACTGTGATACCATGACAGTGCTTCTGATAACAGAGGCCGCTACTAAGTGATTAAAGGGCAGGACGGGCTGGACAAAGGGATGATTCACATCTTGGGTAGGAAGGAGCAGGATAGGGTGAGACTTCATCATGCTACTCAGAATGGCATGCAATTTAAAACTCGTGAATTGTTTATTTCAGGAGTTTTCCATTTAATATTTTTGGACCACGGTGGACTGCAGGTAACTGAAACTGCGGACAAGGGGAAACTTCTGTATGCTTTATGGCTGCAGTAGAGTGTCCTTTAGTGGCACTGCCGCCACAAGGGGGCAGGCAGGAGCACAGGGTTTGGCGACCTCAGGTCTGGGTCCACATTTTAACAGCTCTGTTTCTCTGAACAAGTCACTTTAATTCTTAGTCTCAGTTTGTTCACATGTAGAATGGGGAAAGTAGTGGGAGTTAAATGACAAAGTACACATAAAGGGCTTAGCACAATAACTAGAACATAGTAGACCTGCAATAAATGTTAGCTGGTATGATTTTTGATGTTATTAATCCTCTCTGCTTTTATGTGGGGCAGGGACAATGAAGAAGGAGAGGAAAACAGATATGCATTTAAAGACTGGCATTGCTGTATGCTATTTATATGTGATATATTATTGAACATTATGATTCCAGATAGATCGTAGGATCCAATATGACACAGAAGCAAATAAAACTAATAATGCTATTAGAACTCTCTCTTAGCTACCTTGCTGGAAATTGAACCATTAATTTAACATCATTTCTGTGGGAAAAAGTGTTCCCATCCAAACTGAGTTAACAGAAAAATCCTTTTGAACACAAAGCATTTATAAACTTGTGACAGTCGATTATTTCACACAGAAGAATTTTAGAAGTCCGACCAATGTTTTACATATGATGAAAAGCAGCTGAAACATGGTGTAATGCCTTTTGATGGCTGTTAGCTATTCGACCTAGAAAGGACCATAGTGATATCATGATGCACTCCCTCATCACACCTGGGAAACAGTCATGGAAATGACATGACTTGCCTGGTGATGGGTAAATGCACTCAGGACTAAAGCCTCTTAATCAGTATCCTTCCTACATCCCATTAAAGTGCTGCCCCTAGATAAATGGGACATTTTTTTTCTCCTCTGTGCCTTTTCTTATGTTCACAGGACCAGCCTATGCTGTGAAGAAACAAAAACAAGCAATCTGGAGAGTTTCTGATGACTCAGTCCTTTTGAATAATTGAGAAATTTAGGCAGTTATCTGGAATGATTTTTTTAAATAAACTTAAGTGACTATTCTACATAAAATGAATTCTGGGATATTAAAATGTTTTAACTCTGTTCAGAATGATTTACAATCATGTGAGAAAAACTTGGGCATATAAAGAGATGATTGGAGGAAATTCTATTAAAAATGTATAAAAACTGGTTGGTGTCCTGTTTTAAATACTTTCTCTTTTTTTTCAAATGTTCTTTGATGGGTGTATAAGTTTAAAATAAAGAGGAAAAAAATTTTTCCACATGGGGCCAAAAAAAGGCATACAGCAGACCAAAAACATGATACTTCTCATATTTGGGGGGAAAAGGTATTCACTTCCCACAACTCTTAATAATTCCTCTTTATACTCAGGCACCATGGAAATGCCAGAGGAACTGGGGTAAATATTTTTATTTTTTAATTATATTGCCTGGAAACAGTCCAATTCACTAAAAATCAATTCCCAGAAAACTATTTCAGTAAATTGCCAAATTGACTTAGGGCAAATTGGTTTTCAGGGAAAAAAAAAAAGATCTAAAGCTGCATTGCCCAATTGTTTGATGAAATACACATAAATTATGTTATAAATAGTGGTGCTGGCAGTGAACAGACACAACCTCCATCTCCCTGCTTCTCCTGAGTTTAACTGCTTATTATTTACCTGAAAAGTGTTGTGATTTCTAATGCCATTTCAATAAAATGTTTACACTCACAAGGGTGCCAAAGAAAATGGCTCTTTTTCTTGTTTTAATACTGAAACAGTACAAAGGATTGGATTCTCAAATCAGACTCAACAGAACCAGAGATCTTACTCCCTAGTAGGCTTTACAGAACAGAGAGGGAGACCTCCAGGTCCTCCAACTCGGCTTCCCAGGTCCTTTCCTACCTCATTTGGCAATATTGAACTTGTGCAATACTCCCTTTCACAAAAGAAAGCTATTTCTGTCCTAAAACTTCTCCTTTTCATAGTCCTGTAGTCATATAGCTGTTGGTTCACAAACCGGCCCCCGTACATGGGGAGCAAGAAGAGGCCAAAGAAAGAGGCAGATCACTCCAGATTGGTAGCTGGCAGGTTTAAAAGCAAGGGATCTTACTTACGGGGCTTGTCTTGAGTGGCCAAAAGACAAGTAGAATCCACCAGAATCCACCCACCAGAATCTTAGAAGTTATATAGAGGTCTTACCTGGGTTCAGTCACACGTATTCAGTCCACATGGACTAAACACCACCTTACTCTCTCAAGGCTGCCTCTTTGAACAGGCTCCGGCTGTGGAAATGGCGGGTAGAATGTATATTTCAAGGACAGGGGAGGGGATGAGGGGCCTCTGTTTGCCTGGGTGCAACTCTCCGGTCAAACAGCGGTCACGTCCGGTCACGTCCTCTCAATGACCTCCCCCAACAATAGCTTATGTGACATTTTCAAGAGAGCCACGCCCCAGAAATCCACAGATTCCTGGCCTGTTTACCATGATCAGTTCTAGACAGACCAGGCACCTCCTGCTATGCCAAAAGCACTCCGCAATTGAGGACTCTCCCACCAGTGAACACCATTAGCGTGTTTGCTAAGAGGTTTGTCATTAATATGTTCATAAGGAGATTTACCTTTTTTTCCAGCAAGTCTCTCAGTGAAAGGGAGAGAATGAATTGCAGGCCTGGTGCTGTCTCTTTCCTTCCCAGCCACCAAGAGGAAAATTATTCGTTTTTACTTGCTTCTTTCATTAAAAGCTTTTTTCTCATTTCCAAAAAAAAAAAAAGTTTGAGGCGAAAATTATAGATAAGCAAAATCAGAATATTTAAATCAACATAATTCCTCATCCAGAGGTTAACATTAACAGGTGCCTGTATATTTTTCCATCTTTTTAATAAATGCATAGTATTAATGAATGACTACAGGCTAATGGTCCTCGAGACACATAAATTATAAACAAGAAGGGGAAATAAATTTCTAGAATGGCAGTATGAGGACGTCCACAAACCTCCCAGCAAAACAACCGTAACTAGTAAAAATTATATTTTTAAATTGCTTAAGTCTCTAGAAATTTTCCTAAGGGCTTGCCCTGAGAGAGCCCTTAGAAAAATATTTGTTCAAGAAAATCTACTAAATCTCAGTAAGAACAACAAGAATTGGTGGCATTTCCCCCACCCCCAGCTCATGATGGAAGCACCAATCCAGGCTGGCACAGCCAAGAACATGGGCCCCACTTTCCCCAGCTCTCAGTCTGGAGCTACAGTATCTCCCCAGGAGGACCAGGTTGCAGAAGCTCTATTCCAGGCAAGAAGAGCTGTGAGGTTCAGGGCTGCCTTCCATCACCCTCAACTCATAGGGCAGAAGCTCTATTCCAGGCATGATAGGATAAGAATAATGGGTCCAAACCCCCTTGATCCCAGCTTACTTGTGGGCAGAGATTCCATGCCAGGAGAACAAGCTGAAAAGCCCACAGGCTGGGCTACTCCCCAACTCAGCATACTGCTTGTCAAGCAAGAGTATCATTCCGAGAGAAGAGGACCAATGTCCCTGTCCCAAGCTCTGGAGAAGTGGCACAAATGTTCTGACCAAGGGGAGAGGAAAGCCATAACAACAGAGAGCTTTGAATCTCTCAGAGGAATGATTTTATCTGGAACAGTATGTGAGGAAGTTTAAGCCTAAGGGCACTGTTGAAAACAGTGGAGATTTTGGTGGTAAGCAATTAAGAGGAGGCTGGTAGCTTTATAAGACTGAGAAGCTAAATTGTAGACCAATGGAGGCTTAACAGGGAGAACTAGTGGGGAAGACAGCTAAGAACAGCCTTCCTGGGGTCAAAGCAAAACTGAAAGACTGGTCTCAAAGACTTTTACTCCTGCAAAAGGCCCGAATTTAATTAGATAGGACTGTAGAGCAATTTATGTCCCAGCATATTGTTAAAAGCAATAGAGCAAACAGCTGGAAATTAGTAGAGCCTAAAAACTGGGTGTGATACCACCAGAGGTGAACAGCCTGATAGAGCAATCAGGGGAAAGACAATAAAAGCCAGCTCTGCTAAAGACACTGTGATCCCAGGGGGACTGTGGGCATGCCCAAGGCTGCACCTTGTGAGGTCTAACGTAAGAGGCTTTACCTTGAGGCAGGGCGGGTGGTACTTCCAGCCAAGTCACTGAACAAATATAAAGGAGATCACACATGAAAGTAATCTGAATCCTCAGGGGAAAAGGGGGGGGGGGCAAAAAGAGTAAATAAAGAAGGTTAATAATAACAAATACTATGAGTACAGGTAAAGGGTTAAATGTCCTTCTCTATGAAAACTGGCCCTTCAGTTAACATTTTAGCTCTGTCTTCTGGAGAACTGATAAAGGTGGTAAGGAGTCTGACTCCATGGGGAAAATAGAACACTGGGACGCAGGCACCTCTTATTTCTCTTATTTATTATTATCAGAGTAAGTAAACAAAGACTGGATTATTATTCTCAGTTTGGCTTGTTGTCTTAAATTGACCACCTAAATATTTGATTTCTCAACAAGTGGATGTTAGCTATGACACTGTCAGTCCATTCAAGCTGCTAATAACAAAGATACCATGGACTGAGCAGTTTATAAACAATAGAAACTTGTTTCTCACAGTCCTAAAGGCTGTGAAGTCCAAGATCAAGGCTTTGGCAGATTCAATGTTGGGCAAAACTACCATCCTAAACTACCATCTTTTCTCTGTAACCTCATATGGAGGAAGAGGCAAGAAGCTTTCTCAGTCTTCTTTTATAGGAGCACAAATTCCATGCTTGAGGGCTCTGTCTTCATGACCCAATCACTTTCCAAAGGCTCCATCTCCTAATGCTATCAACTTGGGGGCTAGGATTTCAACATATGAATTGGGGTGGGGGGTGGGGAGACATGAATATGAAGTCTATAGCACTAAGCAAACATTGCTTAATGATTAAGATGATCTTTGGTAAATTGCATTTGAATTGGGAGAGACCATAAATGAGGTCTAAATACCTGATCAGACAGGTGGCTGTGGATCTCCCTGAGTGTGGTGACTCTTATAACTGGATTGTCCTTTGGAGACCCAGGAAGCTCACTGAGTTGTGATAAGAAATATTTAGCTACTGCGAGGTCTGAGGCTCTTGACCTGCCTGGTGTGTTTCTCCCATCCTTGCAGAAGAGCGGTACTGCTGCAAAGACTCCCACTGAAAAAGAATGCCTGGTGCTACTGCCCTGCAGATGAGCTGTGTCCTGCTGTGACAGCCTCCACAGCAGCCCGGTCCAGATGTACGCTCTGATAGTCTTGAGTTTTAATGTCCGATTGACTCTAACAAGACACCCAGGTGGACACTGCAGACACACAAACACACGTCTTTCTATTACTTTACAAAAAGCAAATCATACCATCAAGACTGCTTGGAAACCCATTTTTACCACTTAAAAAAATATGATGGCCATCTTTCTGATATTAAATACTCTATATTATTTGCAATAACTGCATAATATCCATGGAATGAACATACCATAACTAAACCTGGTGTTGGACATAAAGGTTTTTTCCAGTTTGTTGCTATTTCAAACCTCATTTTAAGAAACATGTGTGATATTAAATAGTTTAATCTATTCATGATTATTCCAAGGATATATTCCTAAAAATAAGAAAGTCCTCTTTATTTTGCCTGGATTCAGGCTAGTTTTGAAATTTCTACGAAAACCTTCTATGACTATTGCATTGAGATGAGTGCTTTCTCAGCTCCTCAATTCACTAGGTAAAAGCCTTATCCATACCCATTTTTCTATTATCTAGTACTATATTTGTAATATTAAGTAGGTAGTAAATATTATTTTCCAGAAATTTTCCACAGAATAAAACCACTTAAGGCAAATATACTGCTTAATAGCTTTATAAATCTAACAGTCATGGTTTTTTGGTCAGAGTTAAGGAATAAAATGAGTTTATGGTCTATACATTTCTTTTTTCTTGCCAGTGAAATTGGAACAGGGAGAGGTTTCTTTGGTTCCTGAAGCATGTTTATAAACCTCTTCTAAAATTGGAAGTAATTTATGACTGAATGTTCTGTACAAAACAGCTGTGTATCCATCTGGCCCTGGTGCTTTATTACCTGATATGTCTTATAGGGCACTTTTTAAACATTTCTTTTCATCCACAGAGCTTATTTAATTTCCCTTTGCATCTGGCCTGAATAATTCCAAAACTCTATTTCATCCTTGTGGCAAACACACAAAATAAATCCCATAATCCCACATGCTATCTTCCAGGGGTCATATTTATAAGGTCCATAAATCAAGGAGAAGCTTTGAAAAGGATTTTTCTTAAATTCTATTTAGAATTTGTTCATCCTGTGCATGAGCTAAGCTTTAACTGATATTGAAGTTGGCTTTTGTCCCAAGTGAGATTATGCCTTTTTAGGCATAGAATCACAGATCTATCTAGAAGGAAGTTGCCAACATCCCACAAAAATTTATCCTCAAAGAAGAGACCATTTCTAAGGAGTTACAATATTTCAAGGGGCAACAGGTATAGGACAATTCATTGAGAATTTATCAGGTTTTCTCTGACATTAAACCTAGCAGTAGTAAGAAAATAATGATTGCCTTTGGTTCCAACAGGGCTAACATGGAGAGCCATCTCCTGGAAAGACCAGGAATCCTGAACCCTAGCTGCCAGGTGTGTGCTGCAGTTAATTATCAGAGTGGACCAGTGTGGGAGGCTGTGTACAGGCCCCTGGCGATGGTCTCTGAAGGGCTCACTCTGAT